>NW_026867285.1:0-13184 GCF_026571515.1 Ruditapes philippinarum | reverse complement strand
ATAAAAGAACAAAACTGAGGGTAATACTGGTTCTTCAATTTAATTTGTAGTGGACACTAGTTATAGTTAACAGGTTACAAAGTACTTCTCCACGTCAAACATCATATATCATAGATCGTACAACATAAACATCATATCGCATCAATCACAGTTACATCACTGTTACAATAAAGTTACATCACATCTACATCACATCTACATCACATCTACATGTCACAATGACCAACAACTTCTTTAACACAAAGAATGACCTCAAGTGACCCTAACTTTAGGAGGGAAACGTTATGGTTGAGCAAATAGCAAATGTGGTCAAGGGGACATAATCACACAAAGTAAAGATTAAAATCAAATAAGGCCGACAGAGTTACCTTTCTTGGAAAATAGCAAAAACCTTAAAAATAGCACTTGGTTATACTACGACTGAAACTCATACTTTTTCTTCTTTCTTGTAGAAATAACTGACTTTCTAATGTCATCAATACAGCTTTCTGTAGAGTGTCTGGTCTAGATTGTTGTACATAAAATCTCAATTCACTATCTTCTAAAGCTTGCAAGAAGTATGTGATAGCTTCTTGTTCTACAGTTAATTGTGTAGCTCCTGGGAATGATTTTCTGGTTAATTCTTTAATGCTAGATGCAAGATCTTGGATTGTCTCATTCTTCTTCTGTCTTCTGCTTCGCAACTGTGCTTTGTAGAGACTACTTTGGTTGTTGGGTTCAAATTTTTCTCGTAAGATTTCTTTTACACGATCATAGTCATTTTGTTCATCTAACGAAATATCACTTAAAGAACCTAGAGCCTTTCCTCTTAAATTAATTAATAAATTCATGGCTTTGTCAATGTTGGACCATCTATTCATTCTGGCCACTAGTTCAAACTGTCTCAAATAATTTTCAAATGAAGTGGTACCATCATATGTAGCTGGTACCATTGGACGTATCAAAGGTTGGGCATTACTATAATGTCCTACATTCAAATTTCTAGGCGCCATAGAAACTTGAGAATTATATCTGTTATCTGTCTCAGGATATGCTTGTCTGTTGTCTAAATAAAACCTAGGGTTGTTAAAATTATAATCATTAATTCTATTTCTATGTGTCATGGACACATCTGTAGTATCTCTTGATCTATGAACTGGACCATCAGTAAAATATTCCTGTCCATTATCCCCAGGGTTTATGCTTGAAGCCTGTCGTATCCTAGGTGTCATTGCCACCTGCCCGTGGTTCGCAAAAACGTGCACGTCCGGACGTGTGTAAAACTCATGCGACCACCCCTGCCCTCAAGACTTGCTTGACTGTAACTAAAATGTGGTCGGGACCTTTCAAGGACCAAATGATTTATTGAGTAGGAATTTGATGCAATCTGGGCTCTATTATCATTATTACCTTGGCCAAGGCTTTCATTTAAAACAGGGTCCTTCATTAAGGCGCCCTCAGCCCCACACCTAATAATTTCTTCATTCCCCGAATATCTGTACCTATCACGTACAGTTTCGACATTTTCCTTACTGTAATTATGGTCTGATACTGCCAAAGACACAGGTGGTTCTATATAGGTTCTTTTATCAGGGTTAATCTGTTGTCTTGGCAGTCTAAATGTAACTTCTCCACTTGGAGTTGCTAAAATTTCTTCATTTAAACTATCTTCTTCCCTAGGAGTGAGAAGCGTTCTAGATTTTCTAATGAGGGTTGATTGAGGTTGCATATGGTCATCTTGGAAAGGTTCATCTGTATCTGAGTCATATATTATAGTGGGAGATTTGTCCTCACTCATTATGTTATCTGTAGTAGTTGTATGCTAAGGACAAATAAGAAATAAGGAAATATTCAAAATATAACAAATCTACAAGGTATCTATTGTTGAGGTTGCACTGTATTGTAGTATGGTCTATGAAACTGGTCTTACTGTATCTGCTGATCTAAAAGAAATATAAATCTTTATTTATATAAATAAAAAAAATATGTGGAATCTCTCAAGATGTCTGTTACTCAAAGTTGCACTGTATTCAGATCATCTGTAAAAGTTTTACTCTGTGTGTATGTGTTCTTGGTTTTACTGTACAAAAAAAATCAATTATCTCAATGGCTGGTCTCTATCAGATTGTAATGATGAATATATATATGACAAATCTCTATGTTGTGATGAATGTTGCACTCTAGGTCTGCAATAATTTTCTTCCTATTCTATAAATTAAAAAAAAATATTCTGTTAATAACAAATTTATTTTAGTATGCTGTTTAAAAAAATGCCAAGTTTTCACTTGTCAAGCAAAAACACTCAAGGAAGGGTAACTGTGTTGATTAAATACGACGGTCGTAGTACGAATAGCCTCCCTTAGTTTACAAAAACGGGCGGAGTTGACCTTCACGGATTCTTCTCAAAATCCCTCCAGAGGCGTGCACGTCGCGGAGAAGGCACACGGCAGGTCAAGGTCAAGTCATCTTAAGTACCAGAGGTGATTGGTTGACCTGTCGTGACTAACTCTGGAGGGTTGGCGCTAATGAGAGCCGTTTTTGTTATCGTCCAGTATGGAACTTGATGCCTGGCCAGTATTGTCGTACTCCTCTACCACCAACGAACGAAGAATAGGCTTCAGGAAGATTCAGCTTGAAAAAGACGTCCCCGATGTGACTACCCTAGTGGACCGGCACGGATGCTATATTCTCGGACAGATGGTTTAACCGGCGCCGAGTATAAATAAACTTAAACTGACTGACTGACTGACTTCACGGATGTTGATGTTTATCGAGTTATAAAATGTAACGTTTCCAATATGGTTGACTGAATATTTGTTTGTGATGATCTTCAGAAATGTAGGTTCAGATCCCTGCCTAGCTGCCACCAGTGCGACGCGAGCACGGTGCTCTTGTTCGTATGTTAGTTGTTAGATTCTACTTTTTACTTGGTTTGTTGAATTTATAATATTTTTAGGAGGTTTTTGTTGATGCTGTACTCGCGTCGGCCGTCACTAGACGGCTTATCAAAATGGGCGGGGAAAATCTCTTTAAATGGTAGCGGACTTATTCTAATCAAGGATGATGTTTTATGTTGTTCTCTGTGTTGTTCTATGATCTCGAGTGATGATTGTTGATGTAGAAATTCAGACGAAGACACAAAGTCTTGTCTCTCTATGGTGATAACGGTGACTTAAAATAAATGTCACCGACTGGAGAGTCGTTGTTGAACACAATAATTATACTATCGATAAACAGATAAAATAATTAATTTAAATAACAATTATACTAAGAATTAAAAGGTGCAACAATTTATCAATAATATTTAAAGTGTGACTTCTACGCGGACTGTCAGACCTCGAAATAAAAACAAAGTTTAAAAGTTGAATATTTTGGAATAAATGTAAAAAAAAAGCTGGACATAAAAATTTACGTAAAGATCTAAACTATTCAAATGTAATATAATTTGATTAACTTTACCTCAAAATCAGAAATTTAATTATTTAAGCATATTTTAAAGGGAGACACAGGCAAAATTTTAGTTTCTTAGTTTTGAATTTTTCATTCATTATTTTGTAAATGTCCTCAAAATAAGTACATTAGACAGTCAAAGGAACAAACCTTTTCTCCATATAAAAAATAAATTGGTGGTTTCCTAACTTGACCCGCGCGGGTCAGGTTAGAGCGCTTAGATATCATAAAAGTTGTCACAATGAACTCTGGATATGTTAAAGAACATGTCAAATGATTGACTTTGACTTTTTTCTATCATACAATATTCACAACATATGCTAATGTAACTTCCAGGGTTTGTTAAAGTCACATGACTTGTTTTAAAACTATTCGGTGATTCTGTTGGCGTCTAAATTTAGTTTAATATATATAGATATATTTACGCTTCAAACCCAAAATATATAGAATTGATACCGAAATTTATGATAGGACTTTAAAAAATGTCATTTTAGCGTGATATGAGTACATAAGATCATTTTAATATTTTTGTCATTATTTTGCCTGAGTATCCCTTTAAAGAGAAATGAGACATGCTTGTGCTCAGAAGAAAATCTAGAAGACGACTGCTCAGAACTGATTTTGGGCGTTCTGAGCCGATAGCGCGCATGTGCAGTCACCGTGTCCGAGCCAATGCTCATTCACAGTACATGTAAATGAGCTGGAGACGAGCCGATATACATTTACAATGCATGTTAGGGAGCCGGGACAGAGACGCTGCACATGCGCAGTGTAAATAAGAGAGCCGGTAATATGATCCGCATAATAATACAAATCCGACTATTAAACAATGACCGAGATTAAATAAACGCATGCTCAAACAATACAAAGACGAAAATGAAAGTTAATTGTTATCAACAGACACGAAATCAGCAAAATACATCTATTCCACGCGATGACAGTCGTAAGCAGCCGTGTTTAATAAAAAGGTTCAATGAATACTTACTATAGATAATTGTAATTCCCATGTTGGATGTTTCATGTATACAAAAATAGATCGAAAATAATTTCATAAAATAACCGTAATTGATGTCGTAGAAATTATATAATTAGAGTATTGCATAGAAACATGAACCCTCAGATGTCACACTATATTCCTGTAATACTCTGCTGGATACTGACGTATTAGGGTGTTTGTCGCTGACTGTAATTCCTCCAAATTCTCAAAGCGCTGGCGCTGTATTGCATAGAAACATGAACCCTCAGATGTCATAATACTTGAAGAAACTGCCATGAGATGTTATTGTATGCAAGAAGAAAATGGATAATATACTTTGTAAACTAAACGTTTTAAGGGTCCTGTATATTTTAATCACTAAAGTGAAATTTTATATATGTATATAATTATGCTTAAAAACAATTTTCGAAAATCGAAGAATATGTAATTTGCAAATATTTGTCCACATTATATGTAATCATTAAAATATATGCAGTCATTTCTTATTGAAAAAAATTGACTTAGACTTTATAGACAATAAATTTCTAATTATCTCCTTTATTAACATGAAGTGTAAAGTCGGTAATATCTTTCCAAGTAATTCTTTTTCACCTATCATCTGCATCAAAATTAAAGAAAGAGTACGCTTCTACAAACATTCCACGCAGGATTCATATACTGAAAAAAACATACCCTTGTTTCATTATACATGTATAAGATATAATTTTTGTGAGTGTGTTAGTGCATGGAGTTGTTAACATCTTCATTTTGTTCATTTTCTTTATTTGGTTAGTTATTTTAAAGTCCTTAAAGTTAAAGAAATATGAAAAATGCAAGCAAATTATTGACGACAGTTCCTACATGATAGTCTCTGTTATTTGGATACACACTTACACTTCGTCCTTTGTGATGATGTAGATCTGATAACAGAAAAAACTTAAACGTATAGATCTGATAAAAGAAAAAATCTTAAACGTATAGAATTTTTATTATTATTATTATTATTATTACTATTATTATTATTGTTACTATTATATTGATTGGTGCTGAAGTATAGGAAATCAAATATATGATTATCAAAGACATTCTAAATCTACCGAAAAATGAATGAAAATTGAGAAAGGTAATAAATTTGCTATTTTGTGTAATTTCTTTTCAAATATTCACTGCAATTTAAGATACGAATCAGTTGTCCTAGTTTGTTTTAACCAGTACTTTAGATCTGAACTTTATTTATTTTAAATTTACTAACTTTGATTTTCAGTTCGCTGTTCATGCGATTAACAAGGAAATATGCGATAAGTTCCAGAATTTACTATGTTAGGCGGCCATTTGCTATTACTGCCTGTACTAAACGTAATATGTTACCGATAATAAATCATTCTCCCGATTACAAAGCTTAATTTTTTAAACACACTTTTGAACGGGAGAGAGTATATTGAATGTATAAAAGATAGAAATAAGTTTCTGTTGCACAGAGGCTGATATATCATAATTACAAAATTTCATTTACGGACATTTATCTTTGGATAGCTTATCTAAATAATACAAACATTACATTAGGAGAATTTATTTACATATTTTATACGGAATATACCTTTTCAGAAAAACTGTATTTTTTTTTTCTGAAAATTTACAATTGCACCAAAACGGAAGGGGTTTTGTGTCTTTGAAAAAGTTTAATTTAAAATATATGGGAGACTATTTCAAAAGTATTCTTTTTTATATTTTGTTTTGCATATAACTTTATGTGAAATATATAATTATACTAGTTTATAAGGTCTGACAGCATAACTTACTGGTTTTGATTTAGCCACTGTTTCACTAAAATGAAATTGATTTAAACATAAACAATAAATTTCTTTTGAATTGGCTATTGAATTGTCTTCCTTATCAATTTAAATCAGTTACGTTGGGGTATTGTTAGGAATGTACTTTCATACTTGACGAGACGTTAACAACTGACAGGGAAACGTTTAAATATACTTGTAATTCCAAACGTTGATTGCAATTGATTGATTGATAAGAATTTCTTTTTGTTCTATTTCTCTTCCGTCTTCTCTTTTTTTCCTAAAAAGCAAAGTTAATTATGTTTCTGAATCTAATTGTACATTTAATACTATGAACACAAGCATCTCATTGGTTGTATATAGTTTCTAATGAAAATCATCTTAGTTATTATTCTGATTTTGACCAAAAATATCTACCATGTCATTCTATTCAAATATAAACGATTTGTTCTAAATTTAAAGTAAGTAGAAATTGTTGAACGAGCAATACCGACAAAATCCTGATTTATACCAGAAAATAAAAGATTATTTAAATGTTTAAAACAGTGTTTAAAACTCGATAAATAATTTCAAAGCAGAATAAAAATTCTGGAAAGATTTGGAAAAATCAACCTTGTGCCTGTTTTATTTAGGTGCACTTTGTTTTTATTAGCAAAGCTCATTTTTAAAAACACGTATATTTGAACGTTATATTTTGTCTTGATATGTCATAGTCTGAAAAAAAAATCATTGATTTATTTATTGAAAACAACGGGTGAAAAGGGATAAAATGACTTTAAGGTATCATGTTAATTTCTTTAAGAGAACACTTTATCATTCTTGCCAACAGAATTAATGGAATTTAGCGGTTAAGAGACAATTAGACAATCAATGCAGGTGTCAAATTGAAAACGTTTTAGAATAATCTTATATATGTGTAACTATGTATTACACTCTAATAAAATAATCAGACGAATAGGTTTTGACATACCTTTGGCTTTGAGTATTATCCTATTTATTTCGTATCTCAAAAGAAATTTAAAGAACAACTCAAATTTTAAAAAATAGAATAGAAAAAAAACATTTTCTATATAAATAGCAACGTATATAAAAGGGCGTATCAAACCCTCATTTTTAATTTCTATAGATAATAATTCACTTCTTTTTCTTTATTTTATAATTTTCCCAAAACCCAAACAGAAAACGTTTTGGGGTTTTAAGGGGTCCAAACCAATCTTAATTAAATTTTTTATTATTAAAAATTTTTGGGGTGGCCAAAAAAAAATGGGTGGAAATATAAATGGAAAATGTACTTGAAATAACACCATACAGTTTAGATTTTTACAGCAATTTGAATGTATATAAATAATTAAGAAATGATATTATTTGCATAATTAATGTTGTTTTCTAGGAGTTACACAAATAAAAAAGGACATAATTTCTAGCTAATGAAACACAATTTGCTGTTATTTTTAGATGAATATGTAGAAATCATTTTATTCATGGAATAAAACATATAGTACATATTTTAACACCAAAGTTACTTATGATGTTGCTCTTATAGGTAGAGGTCGTTAATTCAAATATCTAAAGTGTTATGCATACACGCCGATTCAGTCGGTGCCGGGGCATGAGGGATGTAGCTCTTTCTCTTATTTCTCACGAACTTGCATAATATAATGAATCAACGATGTTTGACTTTTTGCGTAACCCTCGAGGAAGCTTCGCTTTCCAATTTCATTTTACATTTGCTCCCACAGATTTTTTCGTTTCTTATCATATCTATACAATCTGATATTGTTTTAAACGGTTATATAGTTGATTATATCTTTTAATCAACATGGGGCCATTTTTTGTGTCCATTTGAATACTGTTTTATACAACAATTGCAAAATTAATATTTTCTTCAACGAAAATAAATCATTTTTGAAATTATGCTATGATAGTTCCTTTACAAATACAGAAAGAAAAGTCTCTCGATAATAAACGTCAAACATTGTTATCTCACCGGAGATGGAAACAAAATTATCAAATAATGAAATCTTTATACGAACTTTAAGGTAATATAATAACTGACTGAATTATTTATCAACATAAATGAATACATTCTTTTGTATTTATTTAAATATTTCGCTTTACTCAAGACCGCTTTGAAAGCTTATCTAAGAGGAACAATGTTCTTCTGTTACACAGATAGAGGTGTTAGAACAGATGGTCTCAATGTTTATCATAGAGGAGTGGAAAGAAAGGAATATTATAATATCGTTTCTTACAAAACAACATTAAGGGAGTAGTCAAAAAAAAAGTGTGAGCCTTAAACACAAATAAGATTTTTTATCTTTAACAGACTTTTGAAAACACAAAGCGTTTATAAGCCGTTTTAATGCTTGCTTAAACGTACATGGACAATCAATTATAATCCTTGGTAAGGTTTTTTCACATTTTAACTTATAGAAAGCATAATCAAGTCATGGCTATGGGTCGCAGAACCAATATTGTCTTAGTTTAAACAATATTTTTATTTTAATCAAACATATAAGCGACATGATAACAATAAAAAATAGTAAAAAGGGATTGAGTAAAAAGGTATGAGCTTTTATAGAAACTTTTTCTTTGACCAATATTGTATTTAGAAGAAAATGACCCCTATGAACATCCATGCTGAATAATCCATCTCGTAATAAATTTAACGCATAGTTCGAGATATCAACAAAACGTAATTCAACGTTATTGTTACTGTTAATTTTTAGATATGGTATGAAAATACTTTACTTTAATGAAGATCCGCGGTTCAATCAAAATGGTTCGTGAAGATAGTTTATTAAGGCAATATATAGAATAAGAACTACTCCACGACCCGAATGCTCAATCATTCAATCATTACTTGTTTTAAAGCTAAATAGGAGCACTCTGTAAACTCCCTATACAAACAAATGTTAGACAATACTTTCAAAGTACAAGTAGGTAAAAATATAAATCCCTTTGCCCCTAGTTTTATTTCTTTATTTCGCCCCCTCCGTCCTCCGAGTTTCCTATCCACTTCCCCGGTGCCCTTTCACTTAGTGGGTCTTTTTATCGATCATTTATTTATTTTCTTTGATTTACATTTCCTTGTCGGTTATTATTATTTCTTCTTATGTATCATTTTAGTGATAAGCCTGTCCGTGCTCTTCCTTGAGCCCTGTTCTGTTTTTTTTGGGGTCCTGCTTGGCTTCTTACCGCTGGTTCTTGTTGCTGTGTCGTGTGGGGGTTGCGCTTATTGAACGCCGCCTTTACTTGTTGATCTTGTTCGTCATTTTTCACATCTGTTCCGAGCACAAAAATAGCAACGAACTTGATAATCAGAAACTATACCGTATACGAAGAAATAGACCTAAATATAGGTGTTATGTATGCAACATATTACATGTATATAGTTTATCTCTGACAAGTTGGTATTTCCAATATTATTATTGTTCTATTTTTAGAACATAAACTACATGTGTGTAAATAAGATTTAACAAGGAGTTTCTTTACTGTTGTAGAAAATTATAGATTATGTTTCATGCATTATATTTAGATAGGAATTTCCAGATTATTCTTTATTATTGAAGGTGCTAGATTATGATTACTGTAGAATATAAAAGACTGATCTAGAATGGTCTTAGCTAGTATAAATTAGGGGATATTTTTCATTGTTTTACCTTTTAAGTCATCAGTTTCCTTTTAAGTCATCAATACATTTGGAGTATTATTCAACTTGGATATTAAGTTATTAGTGACAGATTTATTGGAGCTTGGATTTTATAATAGATTAAATTATTCTTGTGGATTTTATTGTGGGAATTTATTCTTGGATTTTATTTGGATTTAACTGTGCTGTTCAAAAAGGGATCATTCCAGGATCAAACTAGATATTTTAGATATATATTTTTATTTTTATTTCAGGTATTTATAAGCATAAATTGTTCTTTAATTTTTCTTTAATAATTTTTCTGTTATAAATTTGTTATTGTTACAAGTTTGTTGCTGGCTTTTCCTTGTTACGCCTGGCTCGTAACAATAGGTCCGACATTTGGCCTTTTTGTTTGCTGTAACAAACGTGCAATGATATGAATTACGCATAAATTATCTACAATACCATAGTATACAACAGTTAAATATTCATATATCTTAGGCAAAAATAAAAACGGTTAAGATTTATTATCATCTCGTTTGTTTTATAGATAGCTAAGATAAACGAGACATATATAGCGATGAAGCTCCTGAGACATATCTGTTTGAGTACAAAATGGTCAGTATTCACAATTACGCTGAATCACCCAGTCCCAACAGATCTCTGTCGCATGTGAAAATATCGCATTTAAGGACACTGACATTTCGTGATGTCGATAATAAAGTAAATCAGCGGTATTCATACGGAAATATAATCTGGTAAAACTAGATATTGCATTGAGACAGCGAGATGTGACGTTGTTTATTCAAAGTTCTAAATACACACAAAATACGCATAATCATCATACTGCTTTTTAATCATCGGATAAGTTTTTTAAAAGCTTTTTAGATTCTTTACAGAAGTGTCAGAAAATACTATTTTTATAACTCATTGATTAGATTGCTTAGACACGAAAGCACGAAATCAAAAGTTTCAATTTAAATTTTAATCTTCATGTATATCAATATTCTTTAAATGCTCCGTTGTTCTTCATAAATTATTAAATTATTGAAAACAATGAGCAATAAATTTATATTAAGAACCTTTAAACCGTCTAATGTCATTGATCCTGGCACATTTTCTACAAATAAACAAATAAAGTAAGAAGACCAGGACCCTGAGTGCACTTTATTACCTATCACTGTCTCTTCTGTCCCAAAGTACAGTTCAAATTGTATCTATTTCCAGTTCGTCCCTGTCTTGGTACAGACCACCTTGTGTCATGGTACGAAAGATTCTATAGCTAGTTTGAACTGTTTAATGTCACCCACGAGAAGTTCGTATAGTTTCTACTCTCAATTTTAGTTTTTACAATCCAATGGGGAAAATGCTCCTGTAGTACTTTAATAATCTCAATCCTTTCAGGCTATGGGAAATAAAACTTGCCTGAAAGGAATTGATTAAGGGTTAGGGCCCATATACCGACAAGTCTATGCAAACTTTTCCCCCTAATACAAAAAGGTCAAATTTAGTACCTGTTACAATATTTTATAGTAAAGTCACATATAGAGACAATTTTTTAAATATATTTTTTGTTTTTGTTTTGGGTTTTACGTCACGTCGACACAGGACATATCGCGACGTTCCAGCTTTACTGGTGGAGGAAGACCTCAGGTGCCCTTCCGTGCATTATTTCAGGCACAACGGGCACCTGAGTAGAACCACCGACGTTTCGTAAGCTAGGTGGATAGCTTCCTCACATGAAATAATCCAAAGTCCCTTTCGGGATTCGAACACACAGCGGTGAGGGGCAAGTGGTTTAAAGTCAATGACCTTAACCACTCGGCCACGTTTAAATATATAACAATATTGATAACAATATTGATTTAAGACGTTCAAAATCATTAATAATTTATGCAGTCCAGTTAATTATAAATAGCAATAATGGCTAGAAATATTTAATAATATCACAGGGTGAGAAAATTATGCAGCCTGACTGAGACTCGAGCCAAAGACCCTCAAAATTCTATACCTCGTATGTTGCCAAATTAGGCCCAAACAATTAAAATATCATTAGTGATTCACCAAACATACTCTGATCGATGGAAAAGAGAGAGTTAAGAACTGGATACAAAATATACTCTGTAGTGGACCATACCCTGTATTGATTTTGTTTTAATCATATTTGGTAGCTTCTAAATAGTAATAACAAGTAAACAAAAGGTATTTATGTTGACATACTCGTATACATGTACACAGAGTTATTTCATTAAATTTATTGTCACATGCGCAGGTCTAGAATTGATCAAGATTTTACACTGAAAGTCGAGAGCTATAGCTAAATCTTTTGAAATAGCACAATTTTGAACTACCTGTAACACTTCCCTTAGCTCTGTTACATTCTTGCTGGACAATATTTAAAAATATAATTGAAACGCCCATAATAAATACAACCTTTTTGAATATGTTGTTGCAATTACGTGACCTGACTGTGAATACAAGTATTTGTTGTTGTTGTTGTTGTTGTTGTCGTTGTGGAAACAGGATTTCTATCTCTAGTTATATGAATCCAGCTAGGAGTGTTTATCTTATTATATTTTAACGTCTACATACGCAAGTTTTGCAGCTTTATTTAATTGTGTATATTAATGTAACAAAGAAGTAAGTCTTACTTTTATTTCCGTGTATGACTTTTATAGGTTTCATTATGATCGGTTTTACTAAAAATATTTCTCAAGTACATGATAATATTGTGATTATGTAACATGTTTTAAAATGGTCAAAGCTGATTTTACAGTAGTCTTATTTTCTTCTAATGGTGTAATAAAACACAGATTAAGTCTAATCAGTTGATGTCAGATATACCAAAACTGACCATTTAACTCATATTCAAATTTAATGTGTTGTTTTACATTAGTCAATTAAAATGTCTACTGGTGTATTTTGTTACGGCATATTAATAAGTTATTAATAATTAAATAAAATTAATTTCAGTCTATGTCTTTTGTTTACATCAATGTCAATGTCTTGAACAAACTGCATCTGTTATGTTAGTGTATGCAAAACGGAAACAGATGAGTTACTGTTAGTAGGGCATAAAATGGGCGCATTTCGCAACTGAACAAAAATAATATAACTGGTTTTACAAACTTCCTTCAACGCAGTTAGTTTACAAAGGACGTAATCTATAGCCATAACCAATACATTTGTGATTGTAAAAATAACACAGGCGACTTCGGTATTTCAATCATGTACCGTAGCATAATTCCTTTATTAAAACAGACAAGTGCGCTCGTCGTCAACATATTAACTATCTTAAGCGGTGATAGAACTGTTGGCTTCAGGCTTTTTATCTACATAAAAATTAAAAGATCTT
>NW_026867284.1:0-21257 GCF_026571515.1 Ruditapes philippinarum | reverse complement strand
TCGCGGCGTCTTCAATTAATTAATTAAGCAATTTCAGTTCCATATGATGTTTCATAAATAATTTAATGTACGCAATAAAATTAATAAGTTCTTCATCAAGATATATTTCAGTTGTACCAGCGTATACAACCTATACCGGAAGTGGTATTACACGTCACAATCTCGGTCTCGTCTGTCTCGCGAGAATGAACAGAAGGCCAAATGGCGGCGCCCATGAACTTATTTCTCAAGTAAAAATAGTGTCTAAAATACGAATTTCTCTCTTATAGGGTTGATGTCAATAGGAAAACTGTCATGGTTTCTTTTTTAATGTTGAACTATTTATATTAGACAGACATCAATCCATCCATTCCTATTCCTTTAAACATCTTCTTCTAAAAAACCCAAAGAGCTATAGCTTAGATATTTTGCATGAAACATCTTCTAGTGAGTGTCTACCAAGATTGTTCAAATAAAAGCCCTGGGGTCAAAATTAGCCCCGCCCCAGGGGGTCATTGATTTTCCCTATATGCATATAGTAAAAACTTAAAAAAATCTTCTTTTAAAGAACCCCAAGAGCTAGACCTAAGATATTAAGCATGAAACATCTTCTAATGAGTGTGTCTACCAAGATTGTTCAAATCAAAAGCCCTTGGGTCAAAAAATTGGCGCCCCAGGGGTCATTGATTTCCCTATATGCATATAGTAAAAACTTAAAAAAATCTTCTTCTAAAAAACCCAAAGCGCTAGAGCTTTATTTGGCATGAAACATGTTCTAATGGATGTCTACCAAGTTTGTTCAAATAAAAGCCCTGGGGTCAAAATTGGCCCCGCCCCAGGGGATCATTGATTTTCCCTATATGCATATAGTATAAACTTTAAAAAAATTCTTTTAAAGAACCCAAAGAGCTAGAGCTAAGATATTTAGCATGAAACATCTTCTAATGGTTGTCTACCAAATTTGTTCAAATAAAAGCCCTGGGGTCAAAATTGGCCCCGCCCCAGGGGGTCTTTGATTTTCCCTATATGCATATAGTAAAAACTTAAAAAAAATCTTCTTTTAAAAAACCCAAAGATGTCTACCAAGTTTGTTCAAATAAAAGCCCTGGGGTCAAAATTGGCCCCGCCCCAGGGGATCATTGATTTTCCCTATATGCATATAGTATAAACTTTAAAAAAATTCTTTTAAAGAACCCAAAGAGCTAGAGCTATTTCGCATGAAACATCTTCTTATGAGTGTCTACCAAGTTTGTTTTCAAATAAAAGCCCTGGGGGTCAAAAATTGGCCAAGCCCAGGGGTCATTGATTTTCCCTATATACATATAGTAAAAACTTAAAAATCTTCTTTTAAAGAAACCCAAAGAGCTAGAGCTAAGATATTTAGCATGACAACATCTTCTAATGGGTGTCTACCAATTTGTTCAAATAAAAGCCTTGGGTCAAAATTGGCTCCGCCCCAGGGGTCATTGATTTTCCCTATATACATAGAGTAAAAACTTAAAAATTTTGTATTAAAGAACCCAAAGAGCTAGAGCTAAGATATTTTAGCATGAAACATGTTTCTAATGGATGTTTACCAAGTTTGTTCAAATAAAAGCCCTTGGGTCAAAATTGGCCCCGCCAAGGGGTCATTGATTTCCCTATATTGCATATAGTAATTAAAAACTTAAAAATCTTCTTTTAAGAAACCCAAAGAGCTAGAGCTAAGATATTTAGCATGAAACATGTTCTAATAGGTGTCTACCAAGTTTGTTCAAATAAAAGCCCTTGGGTTAAAAATTATTGGCCCTGCCAGGGGGAGGGGGGAAGGGGGGCAAAAGTCATTGTTTTTTCATTATTTGTGTATAGTAAAAACTTAAACATCATGAAAACATCTTCTAATGGGTGTCTTCCAAGTTTGTTCAAATAAAAGCCCTTTGGTTTTAAACTGGCCCGCCCTGGGGCCTATGTACAGGTGAGCGACCCCAGGGCCATCATGGCCTCTTGTTTACTAACTACTCTAAAACATCCAATACAATAAAAACATTGCAAGAAAAATCAACAATTTCAACAAGGTGACACCTTGTCAAGGTACATTGATAATCTACACATTATGCTTATCACAATAAAACAAGGGTATTGATTAAAGAAATACCTTTTTAGCTCGACTATTCTGAAGAATATGAGAGCTATTGTAGTCGCCCCGGCGTCGGCGTCTGCGTTGGTTTTAAAGTTTTTTGTAAAGTCAAATATCTCAATTATTGCTTGAGAATATTCAATTGAAACTTACAATACATATTTATAGTAACAAGGTACATCAGATTGACAGTTGGATAACTCTACTCACAATATTGACAGAATTATGGCCCTTTTTAAAATAGAAATTTTGGTTAAAGTTTTTTTGTTAAGACAAATATCTCAATTATTGTTTGAGATATTCAATTGAAACTTACAATACTTATTAATAGTAATAAGGTTCATTCAGATTGACAAGTTGGATAAATCTACCTACAATATTGACAGAATTATGCCCCTTTTTTAACATAGAAATTTTGGTTAAAGTTTTTGTTTAAGACAAATATCTCAATTATTGTTTGAGATATTCAAATTGAAACTTACAATACTTATTAATAGTAATAAGGTTCATCAGATTGACAAGTTGGATAACTCTACCTACAATATTGACAGAATTATGCCCCTTTTTAACTATAGAAATTTTTGTTAAAGTTTTTGTTAAGACAAATATCTCAATTATTGTTTGAGATATTCAATTGAAACTTACAATACTTATTTATAGTAATAAGGTTCATCAGATTGACAAGTTGGATATTAACTCTACCTAACAAAATATTGACAGAATTATGCCCCTTTTTAACATAGAAATTTTGGTTAAAGTTTTTTGTTAAGACAAATATCTCAATTATTGTTTGAGATATTCAATTGAAACTTACAATACTTATTTATAGTAATAAGGTACATCAGATTGACAAGTTGGATAACTCTGCCTACAATATTGACAGAATTATGCCCCTTTGAAACTTAGAAATTTTGGTTAAAGTTTTTTTGTAAAGTCAAATATCTCAATTATTGCTTGAGATATTCAATTGAAATTACAATACTGTTTTTAATAGTAACAATGTACATCATTTTTGCAAAATTGCATAACTCTGTCTGCAATATTTGCAGAATTATTTGCTTCTTTGAAACTTAAAGATTTTGGTTAAAGGTTAAAGGTCTTCAGAGATATTTCCTTGAACTTTACACATGTACTTAGGGTCATAATTTGAGGGTCATAATTGTATGTCACTGACCAAGTTCCATAACTCTATCTTGCATTAAGGCTGATTCATATCCCCTTTTTCTACTTAGTCTCTTGGTTAATGTTTACATGCAAGTTTTACATATCTCAATAACTATGAAAGATATTTATTTAAAACTTCACATATGCATTTAGGGTCAGAATTGTAGGTCACTGACAAAGATCCATAATTCTATCTTGCATTTAGGCTGATTTTTCTTCCCTTTTTCAACTTAAAAAATTCATGGTAAAGTTTTGCTTGTAAGCTGTTATCGCCATAACTATTGAAGGGTTTGTGCCTTTTTTGGGACAATTTTATGCATTCATAATAATAAACAGTGATTTACTTGATAAAACATCTTAATAACAAGCCTTTGTACCTTTTCTGTCAATTTTACGTATTCATAGGTAATTAGTATTATTATACTCAATAAAACACCCTTGTGACATTACCTTCCAGATAGTCAAGCCAATACTGTATAATTAGACTCTCTTTAATGCCTATAACATGAATTTATAAAAAAAAAACTAGCCCTTTTGTGAACTTAGAAAATTTAACATTATCAAGACTCTTTAACTATCAAGCACTTAGAATAGTCGAGCGTGCTGTCCTTCCGACAGCTCTTGTTTCATATATATCCACCTTGATCTTTATTTAATTATAGCCAGACAGCGCAGCTTGAATTTCTTAATGAGTTGTCTGACATGAATATACAGGTGTTTTTGCCCTTTCCATTTAAAAACTACAGTTGTAAGTGCTATCTTATCTATCTTATATTATTATACAGGGTCTCTTCTTTCCCTTTTCATTTAAACGTTACAGTTGGGAGTGCTATCTTTTTTCTCCACTTGATATTGTTTCATGTAAATGCAGTCGAAATATGGTCGCATCTTCAAATCTGAGCATAGTGTATTATCTTTTTAATCAAATACAAAAACTAACCTCTTTTTGAAATAAATTTAATCACCACTAGTCTGAGGGTTTAGCGCAAGACTGTAGTAACTGTATATTTGTAAATTTTACAAGAGAAGCAAAAAACATTCTGTTTTAAATGTTATTCTATCATTTCTTAAGATTTCTTAGAATATGAAAAGAAAGTGTAAAAGAAAGCAAATAAATTAACAAAACAATGTTAATCTTTTTTCATTCTTAGATATTTGGACTGTGCTGAGTTACTACATTCTTGCGCTCAAATGGTAATATTTTGAAAATTATTCTGAGCGCAAGACAGTAGTAACTAGACTACTTTATTTGAAAGTAAACAGTAATAGCTACTTTCATTGAGAAATTCTGTGACCCGATGTTGCGTGATAATCACACTAGATATATTTACTATAAGCTGGTTTAGTAATCACCCTTTCTTTTTGTTAAGCCTTTTGTAACTTGCTTGTAAACGTCAACAGTTCGATTTTTTTTTTAAATTTAGATTGATTTATGAGTCAGATGTGTCCAGATGTGTTTAAGTTTTTACGCTGTCCTTTCAACTTCAACTTACCGAAGTTCTACTGTATTTCATGGAAGTACTGGTTCTTTTGTACTGAACCAAAGTCTACATGATAGTTTGCTTAAAGTTTGTCTCTTATAGATCATCATCTTTCTAACAGGCTTCTTAGTTAAGTAAAACAAGTTGATGACTTGTATGAATGTATGGGAGATTGTAATAATGCAAATAAATTTCTTGAATTATGAATGGCCAAAACAATTTGTAATATGATGCCATGTATACCATGAAGAACCAAAGTGCACACAAAAAACAACGTATTTCAAAATTGTCGACAATTAGCTTCTTGTGCTAAAAATTTGTTATTGCATATTATTCTTTATCACATATTCCTCGGTTTAAATGTCATAACTTCAAAAGAAAGAGTTGAAAGATACACCTTATTATGATGACTTTATATACTTGAATTTCTGGATTTTTCTTATGAACTTGTCATCAATAACAATTTGCATTATTATAAATTTGTTATACATGTTGCTGAACGGATACATAGGAGAATTTAGCCTCGACTTGCGTATCGGGTCAATTATTTATCTCATTCAGACTTAATATTATCCCATATATCTGGCAGTAAACTTGTATAAATAATAATATACACACTGGATAAATGTACCTACTTCCGGTAAATAACAGGCATTTGTGCTCGCAAAAAACATACACATTAAATAATATGGAATTGCAATAAATGATAGTGATTTTGTTTACACACTGTGATATAGCCTTGCTGACATAAATATAACCCTCAACTAGTGCCTTGGGTTATATTTATCACATTCAGTCTAGATTAAAAAAACAGTGATATGCACCTTCCAGACCGTACAAATCATGGACGCTATAGACACATAACACAGTGAGTAGCTTAATACAGTGCAATTGTTTAGTCGAAATTGTTGAGCGGATTGAACAAGGTAGCATAAGACAGAAAGTTACTGAATACAGTGGGTCACTATGGCAGTTTTGATTTAGACATTTGAATATTCAGTTACCTTTTGTCCATAATTGTCGGATTCCGAAGTATATCATATAGATTTTAAAGTATGGCATAACAGTATACATGGTTTATGTATAACTTAAAGTTACCTACACAACACTTGCCAAACTAGCCTCTATGATAAGGAGTTAAGACACTTAGTTTCAAAGTGAAGGTTGTAGGTTCAAATCTTAATGAAACAATATGTTTTTATGGGTTTTTTTATGTTGCTTTTTATTATATTTTGTGAAACTACTATTAAGTTTTTGCGTAGGCCAAATCAAACATTGTACAACTGTACAAATTGAAATAATGAAACTTTAGAAATATACATCTATATATCAAAGTTATGATTTTTTTTAAAGAAAAGACATAAGAAATCAAAGAAATGATTCATTTATTAATGCTGCATATAAAAGAAACCTTAGAAAAAGTTTCTGAAAAATTTGAACTTGCAACTTTGCCATTGGAACGTTAATATAAAATGAAGTATTGACAACTTCCGTTTCATTAGAAACAATAATAAAATCGTAAGAAATTACAAAAGTGAAGAAAAAGCTTCCAAAAATTAATGAGACAATATTGCCAAACAATGCTTGCCAAAAGTAAAGCATTGATAACTGGCTAATACAGTAAACAATACAGAGGTGGTGCATTTTTTACTATAGTTATATTAAAAATGTTTTTATTTTTCCTTATTTAGAACAACATACTACCACTTCTGATATAAATGAATGTTTACTTCTATACATGTATAACTGTTAAACCCATGAATCATCTAAGATTTCAACTGAAAACTCAATATTCATTTGCAGTTTTGAAATACACAGACAAGAAATGTTGCTAAAATATAGAATGATATATACATATACATGTGTAGTGTCATCCTCCTTTGATGATATCATAATATATTGCCTTTGTGAGTTACTACAGTCTTACATGATAATGTTAGGGAAAAATAATATTATTTTTAGTGCAAGACTGTAGTAACTACACAGTTACTACAGTCTTGCATTGAAATGAAAGAAAAATTTCATTTCTTTTTAAGTGCAAAACTGTAGTAAGTCCAGTTTCAACAGTTTTGCAGTAAAATATCTTTATCTTTTGAGTTACTACAGTAGAGTATTTATAAAAAAAATTTGAAATGAAGTAAAATAGATACAAAAAAAATTACGACATGATGTAAAGTACCAAACAATACATGAAATTCAAAAAAAGTCATTTTCAGAAAAAATGGTAGTTACTACAGTCTTGCGCTTAACCCCTTAACTGTCAGTAGTATAAAGTAATCATTAAATTTTACCTTTTTGTTTATATCTTCTACAGAATCTTCTACAGAAGGTTTAAGATCATGAAGTTACAAGATTTTCAATATTTATAATAGTTAAGAAATTTAATTTTAGTGTTAATATCTAGGATGTTCAGATTTATAAAATGATTGTACTTCCTCTTTCTCTTTCAATTATAACCCATTCCCAATTAGCCAGATAAGCTTATCAGCCACTGATACTGCATGACCTCATAAGATAATCAATAATGTATACTAATGAGGCCAGTTTATTTACACCATCTGCATAGAGGGTATTGTTGTTTTTAGCTACCTGAGCACAAAGTGTTCAAGGTGAACTTCTGTAATCACAATTTGTCCAGCTTCCATCTTCAGTTAGTGCTTCCGTCGTCAGCATTTTAGCTTGACTTTTCGAAGAAAATAGAGAGCTATTGCAGTCGAGTCGGCGTCAGCGTCTGCGTTGGTTAAAGTTTTTTTAGTAAAGTCAAATATCTCAATCATTGCTTGAGATATGCAATTGAAACTTACAATACTTATTTATAGTAGCAATGTACATCGGATTGACAAATTGAATAACTCTGCCTACAATATTTACACAATTATGCCCCTTTTTAACTTAGAAATTTTGGTAAAAGTTTTTTGTAAAGTCAAATATCTCAATTATTGCTTGAGATATGCAATTGAAATTAACAATTCTTTTTTTAATAACAATCAGTTTTCAAAGTTACATAACTCTGCCTGAAATATTTGCAGAATTATGCCCTTTTGAAACTTAGAAATTGTAATTAAAGGTTAAAGGTCTTAATAACTATCAAAGATATTTACTTGAAAATTTACATATTATGTACTTACGGTCATAATTGAAGGTCACATCTAAAGATCCCTAACCCTGCCATGTATTTTGACTGAATTATGCACTCTTTTGTACTAAAAAACTCCTTTTCTTAGTTTTGCATGCAAGTTTTGCATATCTCTAAAACTGTTAAAGATAAAAACTTGAAACTTCATATGTATATTTTTGGTCACTGAACAGCACTCATATCTATGTCATGTATTTAGGCTGATTTATCTCCCCTTTTTACTTAGTCTCTCGGTTAATGTTTACATGTAAGTTAAACATATTTCAATAACTATCAGAGATTTTGAATTGAAACTTCAGATAAACATGAAGGGTCATAATTGTATGTCACATGACTGTCAATTCAAACTCCAACACGTCCATTAAAACACTGCTGACTTGTTTCTTGATTTAAAAAGGAATTTGTTGCACATATTTTCATAAACATATAAGGGTTCCTGATACTTTTATACTTTTTACACATTTTTGTTCACGTGTGGAGGCCTATTTTATAATTAATGTGTAATTTTGTGTAAATAAGTACTTTTGCTATCATAATTATTCACATCTTTATTCAGACACCTTTACATATTGCAATTTGACCGATAGTGTATTTTGTTCAAAAGTGTGTTTGCTTTGTTCAAGTGTTTATTTGCTTTTATTATATTCAGATTCTTATTTATTACAGCATCTTCCATTTTGTATATTCATAAATACTAATAAAAAGTACCAGTTGTTTCATATATAACTGCATCTTTTTGAATATATATTTCAATTTTCACTTGCAGTACTTCAAACATCTTTTCAAAAGTCATGTTCATTATAATATTCCGATAACTATAAAATGCATTTCCACTAAACCAGCCGAGCTAGCGCACAGGTACAGCGCTGGTCTGTCAAAAGGTTGACCTGTTTTCAATCCCTGTCCTTTCCATTAGTCCAATGCCATTATTTTGATAACTGTTCTAATTGTCGAGCATACTGTCATCGGACAACTCTGATTTTCTTATTTCCAAATTGATGCCCCTTTTTAGCTCACCTGAGCATGCTCAGGGTGAGCTTTTAGGATCGATGATTGTCCGTCGTCCGTCCGTTCACATTTTGTTGTTAACTTATCGTTAACACTCTAGCAGTCGCATTTTTGCCTCAATCATCATCAAACTTGGGTCAGGATGCTTATCTAGTTGATAGCTCGGATGAGTTCGAACATGGGTCATCTCGGAGGAAAAACTAGGTCACAAGAGCTAAAAATAGAAAAACCTTCTAGTGGTCACATTTTTGCCTCAATCATCATCAAACTTGGTCAGGATGTTTGTCTAGGTGATAGCTCGGATGAGTTCGAACATGGGTCATCTCGGACGAAAAAGTAGGTCACCGGAGCTAAAAATAGAAAACCTTGTTAACACTCCAGCGGTCACATTTTTGCCTCAATCATCATCAAACTTGGTCAGGATGTTTATCTAGTTGATAGCTAGGATGAGTTCGAACATGGATCATCTTGGATGAAAAACTATGTCACAAGAGCTAAAAATAGAAAAATCTTGTTAACACTCTAGCGGTCACAATTTTGCCTCAATCATCATCAAACTTGGTCAGGATGTTTGTCTAGGTGATAGCTTAGATGAGTTCGAACATGGGTCATCTCAGGTGAAAAAGTAGGTCACTGGAGCTAAAAATAGGAAAACCTTGTTAACACTCTAGCGGTCACATTTTGGCATCAATTATAATCAAACTTTGTCAGGAAGCTTGTCTAGGTGATAGCTCGGACGAGTTCGAACATGGGTCATCTCTGATGAAAAAGTAGGTCACTGGAGCTAAAAATAGAAAAACCTTGTTAACACTCTAGCGGTCACATTTTTGCATCAATCATCATCAAACTTGGTCAAGATGCTTGTCTAGGTGATAGCTTGGATGAGTTCGAACATGGGTCATCTCGGATGAAAAAGTAGGTCACCGGAGCTAAAAATAGAAAAACTTTGTTAACACACTAGCGGTCACATTTTTGCCTCAATCATCATCAAACTTGGTCAGGATGTTTGTCTAGTTGATAGCTTGGATGAGTTCGAACATTGGTCATCTCGGATGAAAAACTAGGTCACAGGAGCTAAAAATAGAAAAATCTTGTTAACACTCTAGTGGCTACTGTTTTGATCCAAATATCCTGTAAATTGGTCTGAAAGATTGTTTTGATAATTTCTAAGTCAAGTTCGAACATGGGTCATCTTGGATGAAAAACTAGGTCACACCGCCCAGATATTGAAAAACCTTGTTAACATTCTAGTGGTCATATTTTCGACTCAATTATAATCAAACTTGGTCAGGATGCTTGTCTAGGTAATTGCTCGGATAAGTTCGAAATCGCATGTGAAACTAGGTCACCGGAGCTAAAAATATAAAAATCTTGTTAACACTCTAGTTGCTACTGTTTTGATCCAAGTATCCTGAAAATTGGTCTGAAAGTTTGTTTTGATGATTTCTAGGTCAAGTTTGAATATGGGTCACCTGGGTAAAAAACTAGGTCACACTGCTCAAATATGGATGATCCTTGTTAACACTGTAGTGATCACACTTTTGACTCACCTGTCATGAGATTTGGTCAGAATGCTTGTGTAGGTAATTGTTTGGATGAGTTTGATGGGTCAGGTGAGCGATCTAGGGCCATCATGGCCCTCTTGTTATACTCAATGAAACTCATGGTTAACTTTCTGCTTGTAAGCTGGTATCTCCCTAACTAATTAAAGGGAATGGAATGAAACTTTACACATACATTTCCACTGTGATTTTTTAACATGATTGGCACAGGTCCCATAACTCTGATTTACTTAATCACAAATTTATGCTCCTTTTAATACTCAAATAAACATCCTTGAGACATCTCTATGTACTAAATTCAAGTTATAAATGGTTAAGAATGTTTAGAAGATATTTAAAAAAACGTTTCGGGAAAGACCTTTTGATTAAGATATTAGCTGATTTAGAATTTTCTGTCAGGAAAGCATTACAGTAAGACTACCTTAAGTTTGCAGTGACTAAGTTTTTTTACTTTCAAAACTGTCAAACAGCTTTGCCTTTCTATATGCTATAGATAATATCTATGGACGTGAATTTGAGTAGAGCGCAGGACCGTTGTGTCGAGCTAGAAGAAGATGTCGGGCGACTACGTGAAGTGAACTCTGGTGATAGTTAGGAACAAGAGATGTATACTGAAGATGAATAAAGCTCCGCCTACCAACTACGGCCTTCGTGGTCAATTCCTAAGCTCCAAACCGGGTATTAAATAGCCGATAAACACCGCTAAGACCGATATTATTTCTTTATTATATTCTGAGATATGATACATCTGAACATTGTTTAACATTTGTC
The DNA here is from genome assembly GCF_026571515.1 of Ruditapes philippinarum. Taxonomy (NCBI): domain Eukaryota; kingdom Metazoa; phylum Mollusca; class Bivalvia; order Venerida; family Veneridae; genus Ruditapes; species Ruditapes philippinarum. The sequence continues at coordinate 10,040 of NW_026867284.1, read as the reverse complement.
ATATTGAAAGTTGACCTTGAACTTATCGTATTACATTGACCTTACAGGTCAAATTTAACCATCATAACTTTATTCTTAAGTAAATTATATATTTCTGGGGGTCCATTTCCAAGACTTTAGTGGTTAAGGGTGTTGACTTAAAACCACTTGTTCCTCACTGATGTTGGTTTGTCTTCCGCAAAAGATTTGATCTCAACATTTTTGAAGGCTAATTTAGGTAGCTTATATAGTTCTACAAGGTGCCCATGGAAATAATGCACAGAGAGGTACCTTTGGTCTTCCTTCAATAGTAAAGCTGAAAAGTCGCCATTTGACCATTACCGTGTTGGTATGAAGTATTTATATAACCAACCCAAAATAAAAAAAAGAAAAGTTATGTCTTTCATATTTTACATAATAATTAGTACATGTGGATACATTTTATTAATTTTATATGCTCTATATGACCCTAACCTATATTTGTGTTAACCATTAATGTCAAGGGTTTACATTTTTTAGTCCTTATAACTTATCATTTGGTAATGCAATTACCTTTATATTGACATCCCGTCTGTAGATTTTCAACAGTCTTTCCGGAAATACTCTGGAAAATAACCGATTTTTCATGAATTTTCATGGAAACAAGCTTTTTTCCACAGTATTTACAAAGTACTCTGGAACAATTTTCATGGAAATCTCTGGAACTTGACTTCTTCATCAAAGAAATAACCATGATACAGTTCTGGAAACTCTGGAAAGTTAACACTTAGACAATGTACAAGGAGTTTGACTCTGGAAAACACTTAGTCATTTTTGAGAAAGTTTTGGACTTAGGAAATTTTCTTTTCATTTCTGCATTTCCTTATACTTCACTAAATACATTCAACTTTAATATTGTTTCCTAAGTAGGCATAAATGATCTTTATAATATAAGACAGTTTTCTGGTTTTAAGACATAATGAAAATAAAGACAATTTAAAATATGGCATTGTCACAATTGTAAATTGTTGACTAGATACAACAGCAATAACACATGAATTTAATTACTGAGCAATGAGATTGGTCATACATGTGTACTCACTGTAATTAAAAGAAGCAGTTAGCAAAATAAACACTTATAGTTAAACAAAATGAAACCGTAATAAGCCCCTCAAGAGCTTAACTGTTTCTTTTTTATTGCCAAAAAACTAAAAAAACTAAAAAAAAAACACATGCAACCCTATTGCCACATTTTGGCATTGAAAATGCATTAAGGAATTTTATTATTTAACTCTCATTATTTTTAAAGTATCTCATTTCAAGCCCGATCTGATTGGTTCATTATCATATATTACCCTAAGGTAGAAAAATTAAATACATAATTAAAGAGAAACAAGTTAAATTTAGGAACAAATGTTATTGTTCTACACTTATGTTTCTTTATTAATTGAAGATAAATTTATTATGTATCTCTATTGAAGTATATATAATTTATATTTTATTCATCCTGTGTAGAAGTAACTCATATATAGTGATTAATTCTGGAACATTCAAATCAGCATCAGCCACAATGTAAATATTTATGACCCAACTGGTTTAATAACTACCAAAGGTAAACTCACCTATGATAGAGGTAAAGCAGGTTTACAACATACTTTATTACACTGTAGCTCCCAAGTAACTTAATACCCTTGCAGAATAAATCACAGGTCAGAACACTCCTTCCAGGAGGGTCATTTGAACAGAAGCATTGAAAGATAATGGTTATAAGTGCCTAACTGCTTAAAAGTTATAACTTGAAATATTATGTTTGAGCATTGCAAATTAGATCAAATGAGTTTAAACTAGACGAATTTACAAAAGTTTTCGGGAATTATGAACTTTCAAACATGTGTATTTCATGAAAAATTATTTTTGAGCATTGGAAATTAGATCAAATGAGTTAAAACTGGACGAATTTACAAAAGTTTTCTGGAAATATGAACTTTAAACATGTGTATTTCATGATTCAGTGAAAGTGGAGGGAACTATATGTATATAACCATTTCTTATAGTAAGTACAAATGTATTTTTATTTTACACTTATTATTTAAGTTTTTTTCAAACTTTTTTTGCAAGTAAAAACTTTTTTTAGTGATTGTTTTTTTTTTATATAAATGTAACTTTTCAATATTAATGGTAAATAAAGAAAATCTTTTTCATTTTTAATTAAAGGCGGGAAATTTCAAATCGGAGATTATTGTTATTAAATTTCCCATTCAAAATATTGGTGATTGAAACAGATTCCATATCAAGCAATGAATTTCCAAATTCACATTTAATAAAATTCATAATAATTTTGCCTTAATTGTAATTTCTTGTTACTCATGTACATATGTTTATTTTTTCAACGTTAGGTTGCAAACTTTCAAGTCTTTGAGTCACATGCGATGTTTCAACTCAAAGGATATCAGATGAGGGAAAAGGAAAAAATGTACTGTTGAATATAGAATGCTCACAAAATTATCCTGGTAATAATTTAGTTTGTTTTGTTGAAAAAAGTCAAAGTGACGTGTTTTCATATAAATGCATTCTAATTTCAAAACACTGAACAAAATGTTGTTCTTCATGTTTAATACATATATTATTGTTATACTGACTCCGCTGAACACATCTCTATACTGAGTCCACTGAACACATCTCAAACTTTCAGTGATAATTAAGTACTTGTGAAGATCATTGAGTAATCTAAACTGCCATTACATTAAGTTGTCATTAGTACATAGATATAGGAAAAGCAGAGAAATAATTGACACAAGTTTATCATATTGTTAATTTTTGACCAAAAATAAATTATTTTCATCAAAGCATGGTGTTTACTTGATAACTCTGTGCTGATATTCTGCAAATATCATTTAATTGAAAGTTTTCCATCTTAACTTTTTTCACCCTTTCATGTTTTTTTATCAATCATGTTTAAATAATACTAATTATATTGACAATGTGCATATAACACAAGTACATGTATTTATATACAATTAATTTATATTTTTCAGTATCCATCGGAGAGGTCACACCACAAGTCAAGAAGATGTTGTATCATGTGAAGTGAAGGATAAATACATGTGTACTAGATGTATGTTAAACTACATTTGTTTGAATTAAACACCCTGACTTAGAAATAATTGTGAAATGTGCAAATTACCATAAGTGTTTAAATTCTTGACGACGAGAGTGCTTTTTTGATTTGCTAATAAAAACAAAAATGCAAAATCAAAGGTAATTTGATTTAAGTATGCAACCATCATTTCAGTAATCCCAAAATGTTCCAGAGTGAATTCCATAGTAATTACAGAATGTTCCAGAGTGAATTCCATAGTAATTCCAGAATTATTTCAAGGCTAATGGCATTTTTGACTCCAGATCCTATTTTTAAATGCGGAACATTTTCCAGAGCGACTCTGAAACATTTTCCAGAGTAACTCCGGAACATTTTCCAGAGTAACTCTGGAATATTTCAAACTTTTAAAACTCTGGAACATTTTCATGGAAAAAGATTCATGAAAAAATCTCAGGAAATTCATGAAAAAATGTACGGACGGGATACCGTATACATATTTATTTTGTTTCGCATGCTTCAATGTTTATTCCGTTTTGACATTGCCTATGTTGAGGTAAAGTACATGCAATTTATCCCGTCTTGGTATTGACATTGAGTATTTTGAGGTAAAGTACACGCAATTGATAATCTGTTTTTGTTCCTGCTTTTCATGAGGTGGCATTAAAATAAAGAAATACAGTCTTATTCAAGTTATATGATGTTACTTTGCTGGTTTTTACTATTTTTTCTTACCATCATGCAATCTATATTGAGCCGTCAGCTTATAGAGATAGTTTTTTTTACATCGTAAAGTGGAGCTTGTACACAATGACAGTATAGCAAATAGAGAAGACATAGCTAGAATGATCTCATAACTCACTCTCAAGGTAAAATAATTGTACAACTTTTTCCTGTATAAGAGTGAATTTAATTTATATTCATTCCATAAATTGTATGGCATGATTGTGCATTTATTTTGATGTGATGTTATATGAGTTATACAGACGTAACCTTACAACACTTTAAATGTTAGTGTAACAGTATAAGCGCATTAAGGAAAAATGATTATTTTTTACTGTTAACTGTGCTTATTTTCTTTTTGACTGGTAATTGTGCTTTTCTTTGGGTATGGCTTTGAGATAAATAGATTGTTATATTTGTGTAGCTTCATTGCTAAATTGATTAAAACTTGTTCAATAAAATTGGCAACTACACACATTGTTTTTCCTCTATAAATTAATGATGTTTAGAATTTATATATGAAATCAAAGCAAAGGAGTGTAAGTTAGCCAAATGGTTCTACAGATAACAATTGGAAACCATGAAAACTACAATCTACCAAGCTAAATACACACAAATTGTTGATAATCTAATGAAATTTGATTTCTATCTTCATCATTGTAATTTCTCCCTAATAATGAGCCTTGGACATTGAATCTAATAGTCATTTGTTTGTCACCAATCAGCTGGGATAAGCGGTCTGTCAATGGCATACAAATTGGTAATAACTGGTTAGTTATCTAGGAAAGATCGTAATAGGTGAAGCGACTGCCAAGATATGACTCAAATACACGTGTAAAAGTTTGGCATAAAAACCAGAAAAATAAACAAAAATTAATGGTTATTAAATGTTTATCAACAAAACTTCATTTGAACAGATAAAAGAAGCAGTATCAACAAGGGAGGTAAATCAGTTTCTGGTAGGGGAGAGAACTAAGTTACAGAACGAGAAATCTCACCTGGAGAAAGAGCTTGAGATTGAGAGAAAAAACAACGATGAGAGAAAGGTTGAGATTCAAGATGTCATTAGAAAAGTAAGCAAAATTACTCCAGTTATACAGTTAATTTCAAATTACCAGTACAATATAATTACTCCAAAATAGTCCCCTCATCCCTATGGGCATGAATCTTGTTTTGGACATTGGATTCTTTCATCATCTGGTGGTTCAGCTTAGGTGCATGCTTGAAATAAATTAATGAACGGGGCATTTGGGGCCTAGTTTTACCAGTTAAGCTGGAAAATTTCTGTAGGACCTTTACTGTGTTAGTGTCACATAAGATGGAAGAAAAAAGAAGAAAAATATGGTTGTAAAAGGATTGTATTTAGAATAATCTTTTCAACTGGTTTAAAATTATACTTAATTTAACAATTTCATTTGAACTTTAAACTTGACCTTACTCAATGAATAAGATATTTTAATGAAACAAGTGTCTTAGAGCACAATGATTTGATTTTGTGACTTGGTTTGTTTGTGTGTGCAGAATTAAACTTTCTGTGTTTTGTTTAATTTTTCAAGATATTTTGGGAGAAAATGGTATTGTTAATAAATTCATAACTTCTTTCTTCATAGATTGAGAGGACAGAAACTACTCAAAAATCAACAGAAAAAGATTCAAGGAACAAAGACAACGCAATATTAACTCTAGAATCTGATTTACGAAATACAAAACATAACTTGGCAGGGATGGAATCTGAAGTAACTCTGTTAAGAAATAAAGTGGATAAATTAAATGAAGACTTGAAAAATTTAACGGGTATTAATGGGTCTCTAGAGAAGCGTCTTGAAATAGAAAAGAATTCCGTAAGTAGTTGTTTCATTAATTAACTTGGAATTTTGTTTGATTGTTTACTTATTTGACTTGTTATTTTAGGTGGTAAAGTGTATTTTCAAAATTTTGCGTTGGTTGTTAAAATATCTATTTCAATTTCAATTACTTATTCTCACCGCCAATCAGATCAACTTGATTGTCCCAATCACATTAATTTCCCGATGATACGTGGACCAAGCTGGATTAAATGCACATTCATGACTCCTACATGACCTCAAATCGACCCTTCAAGATGTTTTACAACTTCTTCTTGACGACAATCCGACAAACATCCCGACTTCTTCTCGATCACCCAGACCTTTACGCGAGTCATACACGATCTCAACTAGACTAAATGGACCTCTGCTCGATCGTTGCCAGATTTCCATCCGACCAGATCGTAATGATCGTAATCCAGTTGTGAATAGTCGTGTACAGATCCGGTAAGAGATGTATATCCAACCAAACTAGATCGTTACATGATTTATTCTCGATCAACTAGATCTTCTACTCGATCACTATACGATTGCATCTCGACCGCTAATCTACTCGATCGCTACTTGAATTTCTTTTGACATGTCAAAAAAATTTGGGTAGGAAGCCCGAGCCATGCCGACAAAGGTAGACCGCTCTGATCACCCCGGATCACGCATGCAGACCGAACTAGACCGGTACCAGATCGCTTGATCAAGTTGATCTGATCAGCGGTGAGAACACAGCATAAGAAAGAGGAAAGATTTAAAGTAAATGTTCAATTGTTAAACTTATGCTATCACCAAGTAGATCAAACTTATTATGTGTTAACTTGGTTCTTTTTACTGTTTTCTGTTATACAATGGTTAAGTTTCTGTTCAGTTGTTAATGTTATTTACAGCTAGCAGAGGAGAAAAATTCAGTCTCTAAATGGATGGAAGATTATAAAATATTGTCACATGACTTTGAGGTTCTAAAGCACGACCATACAGTACTGTGTGACAAATACCAGTCTGAGCTAGAAGTTGTCGACAAGTTAAAAGTTGGTATTCTAAATAAGTTATTTTACAGAGTTCTTTAACTATTATTTTACTGAATGATTATGTTGGGCATCCTACGTGGAGTGGTCATGGTCATTGACTTCTGACTCTTTGTCTTTCACCACTATGTGTTTAAATCCTGACCATTGACTTTGTATTCTTTTTTTATGAGGAAAAACTATCCATCTAACCTACAGAATGTCAGTGGTTCCACTTAGGTGCCTGTTCATGCCTGAAACTATGCTCAGAAGCACACCTGAAGTCTTCCGGTAAAGCTAAAAATTCAGTATTTGACTTTTAAAATGTTGGTGCCACATAAACATAATGATTACTAGTATTTGTTATCTGTGACCAAGAGGTCAAGGTCATTGACTTCAAACAACTTGCTCCCTATCACTGTAGGCTCAAATCCTGCCAGGGATATTGGATTCTTTCAGTTGAGGAAGCTGTCCAGCTTGCCTTCATAATAGTTCTTCTCAGGATCCTGTTTGTGTCTGAAATACGGCAAAGAGGGGGAGGGGGCATGTGATGGCATCCTCCACCAGTTATGCTGGATAGTCGCCATATGACCTTTACAGTTTTGTTGGGATGTAAAACCAAACTAAAAAACTTTAAGATTATTAAGAAGAGTAATTTTGGTCATATGTTTTGTTAGATTAAGTTGCTTTAAAAAGAAGACAAAATTCAACCACAATAATATGGTTTAAATGTATTTAACATTTTTATAAAAACATTTTGACTTTTTACATAATGAAAAATAGTTACTACAAGTATGAAACTATACATGCAGAGATGGTTCAATCCCAGCAAACACATGACGTTAAAATAACGTCGGATTAATGTTAGATTTTGGTCACGACGTCAGCGACCAAAATATGACGTAAATCTGACGTTAGAATACCGATGTCTAATTGACGTTTCTTTTTGACGTCGTACTAACGTCGGGTTATGGTCGGTGTCCTTACGGTAGGTAAAAAAATACAAAAAAAAAATCCTTATTCGCTGTTGTAATCATTTAAACTTTTTTTCAAATGTTATTTGGATTACAAATGAAGTGTTCTTATATAAATACAGACCAAGATCGCGGCGCTGCAACCTAATAAAACATAAAGGTGGCGCTGTATATACGTAAGTTACATGTGTTATATTGTTATGGAATCTATTTATAGCTACAGATCTGTTTACAAGTTCCAATCATTTAACGTTGTAATATTATCATTTGTGGTACATTATATGTATCAAAATGACGTGTTTTTAATAGTGCTTTAACATTTAATCATAGTGACAGAAAAGGGAAAGAAAACATAATTAACCTTTAATTCGAATCTAAAGTCACGTGGATGGAAATTCAAATTCGTAGGCGTTTACGTTTTGGCTGTCGGTCAGGAATCGGGATGCATTGATAAGTGAATATTATAGGTTTTTCTTGAACAAAAAAGGTCAGTTCAATTTATTTAGATTTATTTCTACTTTGTATTTGATTAATAATTGCATGATTGCAAGCACTCTTAAATTTAATTATCATTATTTGAACTGCTGAAGTAAAATGTCACACAAATTCGCGATAATGTCTAATAATAAATCTTTTTTAAAATTGACATGTTTTAACTCTGCTTGTGAAGAGTTTATAATATGCCTTTCAGTACTACCAAAGAGAAGTTTGTTTTAAATTTTTTTTCAAAGTATTTTTTTTTTCATTTAAAATCTAAATTTGGGAAAAATTTTGTACAATTTGAGCTTTTGGGACAAAACTTTCCCCCAAAAAACCCCAAAAACTTTCCCCTCCCAAATAACCCCAAGCCCTTTTTGGGTTCCAAAAAATTTGGGCATTAAAATTCCAATTTTAAAACTATAAAATTTTTTAGATTTTCCGTAACTTTCTTTTTTCCAAACTAGGAATAAAATACTAGTTAGAATACAATTTTCTTTCGGGTAGTTAAATTTTGGACATGCTCTAAAAGGTCGGGGGGAGGGAAACCCACATGAAATGAAAAAAAAAAAAATTGAAAGTAAATTTTTGTAAATTTCTATTACATACCCCCCAACCAAACTAAACGGGAGTTTAAAGCGGCTTTTTAAATGTTCAGTATTTATGTTTACTTTTAATTTTTGTTAAAGCTCTCTTATAAAAAGTTGGCAAAATTGTTCATTAAGTTAATACTACCATGAAAACATTTTTGCTTGTTATTTTTACATGTTTCATAAATTTCTTTTTTTTTTTCAGTGAAAATGATGTCACACACGCTATTGGGCGCTACATATCCTCCAGACAGACGAGGGGTGCTGAAAGAAGGTCATATCTTAAAGCATCACACCTCAAAATTCGTGCTAATTCTCATGGATATTCTAAAAGTATAACTTTGTGAAGTAACTAAAAAGGCAGCAATTTATACATTACTGACAATTATCAAAGGAGGTCAAAATATGCAAAATGGCACTAAATGTTTTAGAAATGCTGTAGAAATATAGTTAAAGTACTGAAAATCTGTCAAACATTATTATCAGAATCTTGTATCTTTTCTTAAAAATTATAATATTTTCATTGTTTTCATTGATAAGGCAAACTTTGATAGAAATGTGCATACATTGTTTTGTTCTTAAATATTTGTACATGTTTTCTTAGTTTCATTTATGTCATTGTTTTTGTAATACTTTTTGTTTTGTAATTAACTTATTTTATGTTTTATTTTGTTTAATTTATGAAAATTATTTAACCTTGCAGAATTTACTAAAATTTTATGTATTGATCAGCTTAAAATTGCAACTTTTATCTTAAATTAAAAAAAACATGAAACATATTTTTTGCTTTTAGTTTTCTGTTATACATTTCATTTGAGGGAAAGTTACTTAATAGAATGAGTTACATTAAATAAGATCAAATCAGGATTAGCCAGAAAATATTTATGACGTGGTGAAACAAAAAGGATTAGGGGAATGATAAGATGAAGGTCAAAAAATCAATTTGGGCCCAAAAAAGGGTTAAATTTGGGTTCGGGAAAAATTGGTAAATTTTGGGGTGGGGAAATTTTTAGAAACTGGTTTTTTTTAGCCCGGAAAAAGGTCAGATTAGTGGGGAAAATTTGGCCAAAAATTGGGTGGGAAAATTTTGGTTAGATAAGGGTTCAGATTTGGGTTCTTTAAAAAGGGTTTTTTTAAAAAAAGGGTTAGTTTGGGACTCACCTGACGTCAGATTATTAAAATTTCAAAAAAAACTTTTCAAACCCAAAACCGTTTTTCCGACCGCCCACCGACGTCAAACCTAACTTAAATCTATTTCAGTTATGCCCTTTTGTGTTGCGGGATAAAAATTTAAGTTAAACATTTAACATCATCAACAAGTCCCACTTTTGTCCTTTCTTTTTAAAATTCCCCAAAATACAAAGTATATTTTCTGTTTTAAG
>NW_026867283.1:0-160369 GCF_026571515.1 Ruditapes philippinarum | reverse complement strand
CGTTCGATGTTTGGATTCTCCAGTTGGAAGTTCCATGGGTTCAGTTAAGTTGTTTTCTTGTTCATTTTTATTTTTGTTTTAGAAGAAGATGATGACGGACACTAAAGATGGCCGATGACCTTCATATTTTCTTAGAATTTTTGATCTCAATTAAGGACTACTGTATTCCTAGAAAAGATTTCGCGCATTTAAAGTTAGCGGTTTTCGCGGTAGGCATGATTCCGCGCATCTTTATAGCCGCGAATATGTCACATATAACAAATCCTTGAACATTTCTAGCTTCAACCAAACATAACATAAAAAGTGCAGAATATTTATTATAATCTACTTACACAAAACAACATATAAACACAGGTGTTAGAGAAATGTGTAACGAATTATTTATGTATGTTATTGATACTAGTTTTAAAAGAAAATATCAATTATTAGTAATTAACATGCTTATTGACGTTATTTGCTTGTCACGGCGTTGACAGACGCATTAACAGTTTGCGAACATTGAATGACTTGGATTTCATTTGCTTGGAGTAGGTGTAATCCTTTGTTAAAAGTACACAATAGCGATCAAGTGCTACATTGATAAACAGCTGTAATAATGTTATAATGAAAGCAATGTAGTGTCCGATAATGTGTAAAAAAATACGTATCGACATTTTGGAGATAAAGTCATGTCAGTTATGATTCAAATGAGAAAAAGCTAACGGGTCTGACTAAATCTTACTTAATAACATAATAAAAAAGGTAAGGAAATATGAAAGTGTTCACGTAACAACCGTCCTTGTTCGACTAGTCAATAGATGAAAATGTATCGAGTAACGTTGCGCTTTAGGCGCGACTTGTCAAAAAAAAAAATAATTAGAAGCACCCAACAGGCAAGGTCATGCATCAAAAAAGTAACCTCCAAAAACTGTAATTTAGGCCGTAGCGACTTAACATTCGCGGAATTCGCGGTTAGTACATATCCGCGAAAGTTTGTCTCCGCGAAAATGCCGACGTTGTGAAAAACGCGAAATATTGTATCCGCGAACATTTCTAGGAATACAGTATTTGTTTGTGTGATGCGGCAAACCAATCAGAATCCAGGGCGTGGATGACGTTTGTTATTGTTTACATTTTGCACGTGTTATATTTTTTATGAAGATAGAGAGAAGAATGTTCATGCAGAAAGGAACTAGTTGGACAAGAAGGCCATTTTTAGTCACAGAAATCTTTTACAGTTTGACAGTTCAGTTGATGTTCATGCTGAAAATTTAATTTGATTAAACTTTTTTTTTTTTTTTTTTTTTTTTTTTTTTTTTTTTTTTTTTTTTTTTTTTTTTTTTTTTTTTTTTTTTTTTTTTTTTTTTTTTTTTTTTTTTTTTTTTTTTTTTATAGCTGTATTAGAAGAGATATTTTTCATCTAAATATATATTAGGGTTTTTGGAATGGAAATCATTCATGAGTTATGCTCATATCTCAGTCCTTCCTGTAATTTATAAAATATGAAAAACAAGATCAACAAGGAAAGGCGGCGTTCAATGAACGCAGTCGCCTTGAAGAATGTTATATTTGATACTGAAATCAAGAAGAGATTTATGCTTGTGTTCCTGCTTAAAGTTGCTTTTAATGTGTGAGCAGTGGTATATAAGTGTCTCACTTATCTCACTCTCACTGTGTATGTCTCTGCATGGCTTTTAGTGTAAGAACAGTGGTATATGAGCTTATATATCTCATCTCACTCTTTTTTGCACGTGCTTATGTTTGAGCAGTGATATATGAGACTCAGTATTTTACTCATCACACTCTCATGTCTGCGCAGTTTAGATGAGTTATGCTTATCTATGTGCTTATATATATTTTATCCAGTATAATGATGACCTAGATCTTGACCAACATATCTGAAGCTGATGTTTATAAGAAGTCACAGATTACAGACACAGATATAAACGATTTATGAAATGTATATGTACACATTTTTTTGAAGATATTTTTCAATTATATTGTTGAAACTTTACATGACATGGCTTTTACTTCATTCCTCATGTCTCTCATTTATCACATTTAGTTTATTCGGGTATTGGGGTCTGGTTCCTTAATATTCATTGCTTAAGACGCCTTGCATGGACTAGGATTCGAACCATATTTAAAGTTATTTCTTAGTGCCGGCCCCACTGGACCCTGCCAATATATGCATTGTTAAGCAATAATTTCATTTCAAAGTGAAAAAAACACACGATATTTCTTCAGTAAAGAAAATTTATTTCTTCAGTAAAGCAAATTTATTTCCTCAGTAAAGAAAATTTATTTCTTCAGTAAAGAAAATTTTCCGTTAAGTTTATTTGCCATTTGCAAATGCAATTTAAAGGTGTTATCTATGCAAATACCAAGGACTTTTTGATCAGTTACATTTTCAAGAACTAATATATTTTTCTTAAGATTCAATTTTCTGCTTATATTTACTTTTGGTCTTATCCCTATCACCATAGATTTTGATTTTTTCTGGATTTAAGGCCATATTATTGATTTTGCACCATTTCTCAATGTTATTTAAATGATGTTGAAGTTTCACTCTACTTTTGATATATTTCCTCCGAACTCATAAAGAGTCGAATCGTCTGCGTATAAATAATTTTTTTATATCATTACCAATGAAAACTATGTCACTTTTGTATATTAGAAATAATAAAGGTTCTTATATTGAACCTTGTGTAACACCGGAATGTATTTTCATTGTCTCAGATTGAAGATAAATTTAAGGACTGATGGCATATACTGTTTTACTAAGGAGTCCTTAAACATGCTTCTGTTGACATCTTTTACAAGCTAGTGTCTTTCTAAATGTGTGTGAACTCTAGTATGTTCTTGCCTAAGTGGCAAGTTTGAGTTAAAAAAACAATTAGAACTTGTATGTTGCCTCTTATGTGAATGATGTGAGCTGTAGAAATTCTATATGCCCAAATGATGTGCAAACCGAAGGGGGAATTATGCACCTATCAATAGGTCTGGTAGGGATACCAGGATAAGGGATACCTTTATTTAAGATATTTGAAATTTCATATGAAATGTTATGTCTTTGTACAGAATTTACTTTTTCAGAAAGAAATAATGACACTTGTGTAGGATTTTAGATTTTCTTTCTGTTGAAAATTTCTAATTTTCCATGTTTGCATTGATAGGTGCATAATAAGTGAGGAGAAATACTTATACCTGAATTATGAGTAAAAATTATTATTCTCATTCAGAAAATCACTGATTACCACAGTTTCAAAGATTTTTAGTGAAATAAACATAAAAGTAATAGATATGATAAATTTGTTATGTCTTTTAAATAGTTGTTGAGTTGGGATGTGAAACAATAAGATAACAATAAACAATAAAACTAATTGGGATATTATCGAGCTCCCAGAATATAGAAATTTTCTTTCGAAAGATATAACTTCATGTGTTTCATAATTTGTAAGTTATTATAATTATAGGAAAACATGTAAAGTAAAACAGATATGATAATAAAATATATCGAACCTTTAACGGCGTACAGTTATTTTACCAGAACAAAGCTCTGCGTACACTTAAATAGTTTGACCTGTAAGCTTCTATGTATATCGGAGCACAAAGGTACATTATGATTATTCTTATAGAAAAGAAGAAAAAGGAAATTAAATATATTAATATAAGCTTGCTTTAAGCGATTTTATTCACCGACACAAAAAAGTTGCCGATAGTTTACGTTCAATAACTTTTAATGATGAATTTAAGCCTTTGTAATTGTGATGAAATGTGTGTTGGTCCTGTCTTCACATCTTCAATACAAAGTATGCAATTGTTATTATAGAAGATTTACGAAATAATAAATAAAATACACTCACTACACTAATAAATCCGTCATTACTCCGTGTCGCATGCTTTCATCTCGCTTTAAGAAGTATCGCACCGCTATACGTTCGATTCCCTGTCTATTACATCATACTTCTACAATGATTTATACAATAACATATTTTGTTATAACGTGGCGTATTTCAATTTTAGCAAACCCACATATACTCTGATCGAACCTCTTTCATTTTGCAAGAACCATTATGTTTGTTTCGTTCGTTCATTCGGGCGGTAAGGTGAAAACGACTTCAATGTTAGCAAAACATATAGTTAATGTCAAATAATAATATTACATTAAAGTAAATTAAACGGAAACCTTAAAGATCTTGTAACTCAATTGTTTATTTGTTATATCATAAATCTGATGCTAAAATGAAAAGATTTATCAATATATAATTTATTATGTTCTAGAAAGCATTATTTGTAAAGATATTACCGAATTCAAATTTCATGCAAATAGAGCGAGGTAATTAAAAAGTATTTTTCGATACAGCCTAGGCCAAATTTTTCAATAAGAAATGAATGCATATATATTTTAACGATTGCTTATAATGCGAATAAACATTAGCAGTTCATCATTAACATGTTCTTGGATGTTTGGAAATTGATTTAGAAAAATAATTATATTCGTATATAAAATTTCACTTAAGTGTTGTTACATACAATAATATTCATAATCTTTAAAGGACATCTTAAACAAAAACATAAAATGTTGCAAGCCTGCTCGTGGGCTATTCAGTTATGGTTTGAATTCACCATTTGGAGTTTCACGTGCAGGATCATCTGACCTTATGATGGTAATTAAGACATATTTAGTATTAAATTTATTTTGCGTTATTATCTATTGAAAAGTGTATTGGCAATCGTAGAATGAATATTGCAAAATATTCTGAATATAAACAGGTTGGACCTACTGAAAAGGATATTACACTAACTACTTCGAGTAAAACTAATTCTGCTGACAGTCCTTTGTATTTATTGGTAAAAAACTACATAGGTGATTTTATCTGTCTACTTTTTATATTAGAAATAATACCAAACAACAATAAACGTATGATATATTTATAAATAAGTGTAACTTAAAACGAAACATTTGAAACAAAATTGTGTACAGAAATATAATGGGAATAAAAATGACGAGTACCGAAATGTTATAGAACAAACCCGAAACATAATATGTATAATCTGAAAGAATTCCTGTTCTAAAATTAATGTTGAATATTTAACCATTTTCATCTCGTTATGTCTTCATATGATCAAGCAATTTTTTTTTGCTAGCACATAAATAACCGATTTTATTATTACTTGGAAATCTTTCTGAGACTTGAATGAACAAAGTTACCTATTTCTCTTTTAGATAGTTTAATCATAGTGCATATTTTTAAAAAGTTTACATTTAACATATTAATAATACATTATAATTCAAGCAAAAACAGAATATAAATCATACATGTATAGAAACAGGAAATTTTAGCAAAAAATTTTACCCCAAAGTCTTACTGCCCTCTCTTTCAAAAACTTGCTAGTAATAGAAGGAATGATCTATATTTTTTTTATGGGTTTTTAAAAAACTTTTATCGTTAGGTTCCTTTATAATTTTTACGGTTAATTGTAGTAAAATAAACCCCAAAAAAATTTCCCTTTTTCCTCGTTGTAAATATTGCGGTTGTTTATTATCTTTGTTTTAGAGATACTGAATGTAAAATATAAACAAGTCAATTCTTCAGGACAGTAAACAGTTGTATACGTTTATTACGAAAGACTGGTAGGGACATTTCAACTTCATGAATTCCTGATTTCAGCTTTATGAATTCTCGATTTCAACTTCAAGAATTCACGATTTCAACTTCATGAATTCACGATTTCAACTTCATGAATTCACGATTTCAACTTCACGAATTCACGATTTCAACTTCATGAAATCGTGAATTCGTGAAGTTGAAATTGTGAATTCGTGAAGTTGAAATCGTGAATTCGTGAAGTTGAAATCGTGAATTCGTGAAGTTGAAATTGTGAATTTGTGAAGTTGAAATCGTGAATTCGTGAAGTTGAAATCGTGAATTCGTGAAGTTGAAATTGTGAATTCGTGAAGTTGAAATCGTGAATTCGTGAAGTTGAAATCGTGAATTCGTGAAGTTGAAATCGTGAATTCACGAACTTGAATTCGTGAAGTTGAAATTGTGAATTCGTGAAGTTGAAATCGTGAATTCGTGAAGTTGAAATCGTGAATTCACGAAGTTGAAATCGTGAATTCGTGAATTCATGAAGTTGAAATAGTGAATTCGTGAAGTTGAAATCGTGAATTCGTGAAGTTGAAGTCGTGAATTCATGAAGCTGAATCGTGAATTCTTGAATTCCGTATTTTGAAAACGGGAATTCACGAAGTTTAAATTGTGAATTCATGAAGATGAAATCGGGAATTCATGAAGTTGAAATGGCCATACCGGTCTTTCGTAGTTTATACTGTAAAATATCTTATTGCTCGTTAAGTGTGATGTAGTAAACTGACTTGTGTGTTTTAAGAAATTATATAGATCACCAACAATTGTATACGACATCAACAAATACATACTGTTGTACCTGATATCATGTTTATTAAATTTGACTCAAACGAATCATTTAACATTTAGCCTTTGTGATTTAATGACCTGTACTCCGTTTACACCTATTACTCATGATCGACCGGTAAAAACAATGATTAACTCAAAAAAGAGAAAGAAAAAACAAGAACAAGTATAAGATATAATGTATGCATATAGTGATAATCGGCTTTGAACATGTTTCAAAGTAAACAAACACAAGGATAAAAGAAAGTTAAAATTTTTCAGGTGAATGATACACTTGCAAAGCGACAAAAAATTATTAACATGATAAAAGCGGTGCTTCGATAAGGAAGTTAATAGTTTTCAAGGAATCCGTCCTATTAATTTATCGATCATCGGAATAGGAAGCAAATTAGTTTTTTTTAAAATAAATCTCTCGATTAAACTCAATCTTGTGTACTGAAAATTAGTTGTTAGAAGTTGTTAAAACTTGGACGAAATGTGAGTATATTTATTGTTAAAAAAAGCATTTGACTGAAAATACCTGAATATGTTAGCTATTTATTTAGAATTTCACTTTGAAAGAAAAAAGTTTTCTGTATATCTATTATATTTTGTATTTTAGATCCTCATAATTATACTCTGATCGAACCTGTTTTATTTTGCAAGAGCAAGAGACTTTCTGTTTGTTTCTTTCGTTCCGGTAAACTAGAAACAAATATAATGTGAGCAAAGGAAATAGTTTACGTATAATAATACAATGACATTAAAACAGATAAAACGGAAATCCTAAAGGACATCTTTAATAGCAAAATTGTTGAAAGCTTTTACTTGGGCTATTTCAGTTATAGTTGAGACAGACAATTTGAATTGTCTAGATGAATAATCTTCTAAGCTTATGATGGCAATTAAGTCATCTTAATTTTTATCATAATAATTTATTTGCGTTATCATGCTCATGAAAAATGTACCAAAATTGCAGAATAAATAGGGCATACTATTCTGAATCTATAACTTAAAAATGTTGGACCTACTGATAAAATAATATTACTCTTAATACTACAACAGATCCCGCTCACAATCCGATGGTATAATAATATAGGTGAAGACTTTGCTGCTTACTTTTAACATTAGATATAATTTGAAAAACAGCAAATATTTTTTTCAGGTATGAATAAGTGAAAGAGTTAAGGCCTATGTCATTTCACATAAGACAGTATATGTAAGAACAATGTTAAACCTTTGTAAAGAACTAGGATGTGATTCAAAAGGATAAGTAAATGTTTGATATTCAACCATTTTAATCTTGCTATGTGTTCAAGTTAACAAGCAACTTTTAAAAGTCCAGGGCATACATACCACTTGTTTGATAACATAAATACTTCAGATGAACGATTTAATAAAAACAGAACACAAACAAATTTAGAAAAGGAAACATAAATGTTAACAGTCTTAGGCCACTAGTTTTATCTGTCTTTTCTTTCAATGGCTTGCTACGTAAATAGAAAGAGTTGATTTATATATGAATTTACGGCTTTTGTAAAGCGTTATCGATCAGGTATAGATTTTACTTTTTATAAATATAAACGAGACGGCAAGGTGTATATAATCATGTATTAACAATGAACAAAGGCATTCCTCGTGCTTGGTTAACGCTGCGGTTGTTGAATATCTTAATTGAATTTTCTTATCATCTAAAATATAAAAAAATATTTAAAAGACTCCAGGACAGTAACAATTTGTTGTAGTGTATACTCGGATATCTCATACTGCTCATAAAGTACTATGTGGTTAATATAAAATGTCATTAAAAACGAAATTGGCCTTTTTATGATTATCCAATAGAATATAACATTTATTTATAACTACATGTAAGCATCTTAAGGAAATCAAGATTCATGTGACTTAATATAAACACAATTTTAGTTTTCAACAACATAATAATTATGCTCTTCAGTTTTTACTTCTTATAAATGAATAAGCAATACATGTATAATACAGTTACCGTGAAAATTTGCTAACAAAACTTTGTAGAGTATTTCAGAAGAATGCATTGTAGATTTACAACTGTAAAGCCGTTTAAATAAAAGCATCTAATTTAAATTGGATTGGTCTACAATGGGCACATTTCCAATAATTATTTCACATAAAATATAAAAACACAACACATATGTCATTTGAATACTCTTATAAAATATTGCTTGAAAAGGATGTTGATTACATACATACATAGTTATTTCGTGGCTTATTGTTATGTCTGATACTTAATATACTATCAATATAATTATCTATAGTACCCGGTATAACATACCTTCCATAAGAGATCTACCCACTTGAAGCCTATGTACAGAAAGTTAAATCAGAGGCACGAATAATATAGGTAGCAAGATAATCGTTAGATTAGATAAAAATAGGAGATTGTAAATTAAATTGAAATGTACCACTGCAAAATCTCAACAAACAGTTTTTTAAAATAAGAGATATCTGAACCCATCAAAATTACATTTAGATTGTTATCAAGGGACAATTAGCAACCTGAATTTCTACTTAGGCAGGGTTCGGGTGTTAACTATTGTTTGGTTGTAGCCGATGCACTGCAAATGTCTAGTTTAGCTAATCGCCAGCCACATCTTTGGAACCAGGGAGAATGTGCATATGGTGAACGTCCGACTAGAGAAAATTCATGGCGTCACAGTAGTGTTAGCTACCGCATTGTCTAGTCGAAAAAATGTAACAGTAATTAACATTAGTTAGCGCCCGAATCCTGCCAATATTTTTAGGATAGTAATTTGTATTTCTTTTTACATAAAAGTACGTAAAGATGAGCTCATTGCTGGTTGCGGCTATCGACTTTGGGACAACGTACTCGGGATTGGCGTTTTCCTTTAAGCACGAATTCGAACGAGACCCTACAAAGATATCTGCGAAAAATTGGACTGGTGGCCACCTTGTGTTTCAAAAAGGTATGATGATAAATAGCACAAAATGAATAACTTTGTTCAGCGATATTTTTCTATGAAACATCTTATTGTCACATCGTTGATTTTATGAAATTTAAATATTATTATTATCTGCTTACAAATTGTTATTTTGACTTTTAATTGTACACTTACCACAGACATTTGGATGGAAATAATGTCACTTTCAATAAAATAGAGCTATTCTACAGTCCGATATTATGTATTCAAAATAACTTTTAATTGTCAGCCGGGATAAGAAATTGTCTTATTCTCTCTCCCATTATATGTATATTTAATTTTTACCATAGGGCCAACATGCGCTCTAATTCACCCGGACGGTAAAACGTTGGACTCTTTCGGATATGAGGCTGAGAGCAAGTATGGGGAGCTGGCTCTAGATAAACATCACAAGCAATGGTTCTTTTTCAAACGCTTCAAGATGAGCCTTTTTGGTAGAATAGTGAGCTCATTTATATGTTAACTTTATCCCTGAAATGTTTTCATTATATTGAATATTTAATGCATCAGTTTGCCATTGTGGTACAGGCGTTCAATCAATATATCAAACTGCTTTTTTTGTATTTTGTATGTACAATTGTTAAAAGCAAAACGTTAAGTAAGAAAATATAAGATACTTAAACCAATACAAATGTACATAAACATTTGTACTAAATGGCACTCAATACATTTGTTGTATATAAGGTACAAAGCGCTTCCGCAAATATACGACGACGGCGATTTTATGACAAACCTTCGTAAATAGTCACTAAGTCATCACTGAATCTAATCCATTTCCCCATTCGATGCATCAATGTCCGATCAATGTCTAATAACACTACAGTAGGCGTCATTCAATCGCTTTATAACAACATGTTAACTCTTTTTCCTTGCTATCAGCCTAATGACCGTCAAGCACAATTGGGGATGTTGTTGCCCATCATTTCCAGGTCTACACAGTGTGTCAGAACGTCGATATTGTTCTTGTAAAAATCCCTCTTAGTAACTTTATAGTACAATTGCATGCATAATATGGATTACGTTCATCACAAATAATATAAGGATGCATTTTCCCTAAAAAGGTTTTAACAATAAGTAAACTTCTTTTCCTAATTAGGGCATAGAACGGAATATACTGATTGAAGATGCAAGTGGTAAAAAGCTAAAAGCACAAACTGTTTTTGCTTTGTCAATCAAATATCTTAAAGATGACCTGCTTGAGATGTCGCAAAAACGCATTGCTGATGATGGAATAAGAAGCAGTGATATACATTGGGTATTGACAGTTCCAGCAATTTGGAATGATGCCGCCAAGCAGTTTATGAGGGAGGCCGCTGAAGAAGTATTTAGTTTTTTAATTTGATATTTTTTATATATTTTCTAAATGATTAATACCCCGGTCACATATTCACGGAATACGCCCACGGAAGAGCCACGGATTAATTCCGGCATCGTCCGTAGCTACCCGTACTGGTCAGTAGCTCTCCGTATTGTAACCGTAATCAATCGTAGTAGTCCTTGTATATCCGTAGCGATCCTTGACAATTTTTGAACATTCGCAAAAATTTGCTACGGAAAAATCAACCGTAGCGTATCCCTACTAGACCGTATAAATCCGTACTGATACGTACTGGTCCGTACGAAAACCGTAATAGTCCGTACTGATTCGTAGTCCACCAACTTGTCAAGGATTTCCACGGTTTGGTACGGAGAACTACGTATTTGTACGGTTACCCTACGTATAAGCTACGGTTTTAATACGGATTAATACGTCATTGTCACGGAAAGCCACGATTGTAATACGTTGTACTACGGAGAGGCAAGGATAAGCACGGTCTTGTACGGTTTATTGCGTTGCAATACGAAACGGTACGGAAGGGTACGGCCCGCCACTGTTTAGTACGGATGAATTAAGTATCATGTACTTTTTTCAAGGGTATAAATACTACCTTCTTGTTAAAAACACACACATATATATTTGCAGGAACATTTAATAAAATGATAATTGCTATTTACTGGCTGCAACTTTATATTGAAATGGCTCAGAATGCGGAGGCAGTGGTCAAGCTGCTTGATGACATGCATTGGAGTAAATTTATATAAATATCGTACTACAATTCATAAGAAATAGAATAACATTTAATGTTACATATTTTACAAACGTTTAATCGTGAAAATGGAGTAAATATGTACATAAAACTAAGTGTCTCATAAGCTTCGGACACTGGCCATTGAGTGATAATAAGATTAATTAGCAAGCTTTTTACATATTTTTAAAACATAAACATCACGATAATTAATGTAATTGTAAGATGAACAGCAAATCTTAAAATTAAAAGAGAAGCAGTATTGATCAACATTTTCATTAATGATTACTAGTCCATATCTAATCAGGTAAGAGAAGACAGACGAGATGGTGGACTAGAGATGGGCTTTTACGAATAGTATGAGGCTCTCATAGCCGAGCTTGTTGAGCATCCAACGTCCTTCAAGAAATTCACTTTAATTGGTCCTGATGTGTCTCAGGGTTCGGACGCGATTAGGCTGAATCCTCTCCGCCAAAATCATTGAACTCTGCAATTCGTTTTCTAGGTGTTCTTTTCTTTTGAGGCATTTTGAAAATGAGCAAGCAAGAGGTTGTGGACGGATGTATTAGGTCCGTATAGATCCGTGGCAATTCGTTCTTCTCCGTATCAATA
This sequence comes from Ruditapes philippinarum, assembly GCF_026571515.1. Taxonomy (NCBI): domain Eukaryota; kingdom Metazoa; phylum Mollusca; class Bivalvia; order Venerida; family Veneridae; genus Ruditapes; species Ruditapes philippinarum. Next base: position 148,318 of record NW_026867283.1, on the reverse strand, counting down.
CGTTCTTCTCCGTATCAGACCGTACTTATTCGTACTAACCCGTGCTTATACCGTAGCAGACTGTAGTGTATCCGTAGTGCGTCCGTCCTGATTCGTGTCGCTCCGTATCAAACCTTGTCGGTCCGTAACAATCCGTGTCTCTCCGGGAGCTTTTGGTGGTAAATCCGTCGGACTCCGTAATCATACCGTTGTGTGTCCGTACTGGAACCGTAGCGGACTACGGAATTTCACATTTCCGTAGTAATCCGTGAACGATTAGACCGTAGCTCTTCCGTGGCATTATCCGTGAATATGTGACCGGGGCATAAGGATTTAAATGTATAAAGTAGTTAAAAGAGGTGAAGATAGGTAAAATTCACCAAACGCGTAAAATAGAGTTAATATGCTATTCATTAATTAGTTCGTTTCCAGAAACGTCAAGATAATCAAATACAGAACAGTGTAGATAGTCAGTTCTCGTTTCTACTGTTAAATAAAGGTCACTGCAAATTCACTGTGTACAGAACACCAAAGAATATGTTTTATCGTAGTATAATGTATATGTTGCTTCACACTAGTAAAGAAGTCGTTTATACTAAGTATTTGATAAAAATAGAGGTTCATTTTTAGGCTGGTATATCGAAGGAGAGACTAACTATTGCACTAGAACCTGAGGCAGCTTCATTGTTTTGCCGACATCTTCCGGTTGAGAAAAGTCTTGGGCGGGACAAAGTGTCACTGGCTAAGTTTCAAGCAGGGAAGAAATATCTGGTACTGGATGCTGGCGGTAAAATTTTATAATATTGTATAGATAGATATTGATTAAATATATACTAAGGGGATTATTTCAAACATGTTTATGAATGATTTAAGAATAAAGGTTGTAGTTATCTTTTAGTAGTAAAGAGTTCTATCCTGTTACCGTATAAGTGGTTTTTTCTGCGGGCTCCAAATTCTGCGGTTTTTCCAAGTTTCGCCATGTTTTTATTTCTGCAGACTTTTTTTCTGCGGTACATTCTTTGGACAAAACGTGATTTAAATTCTGCGACTCGTCTTATCAAAGTCTAAGTCACATTACCCTATCTATTATATTTGTATGTACACGTTCGCATTTGTTTATCGTCGTCACCGCAAAACTGTATAGTAATTACAAACAATTATATTGTTTGATTGCAAACAAGTATAATGCGCAACAATAGAAAGGTATACATCTTTGATCAGCGTGAAGTGACGTGTGAAAAATATACCCCGGTAGTATCTTTAATTTAATAAAATTGATAGACGTTAACCGTAAATCAGATGACAATTAAAGTGTACAACGATTATTTAGCAGTATAAGGGTTGGAATCGTTTGAAATATCTTTATTCTTAAATTAGCATAATTAACAATAAGTACATCCTTACAAACACAGATTACATACTTAGCCGTCAGCAATATTATACAACTCGCAAACCCTCTAACCGTTATAATCTGTTAGTCGTTATTACTTTAGACGAAACAGGTCACAATGTTGGAGACATATCGTAGCAGGCAAGAGAAATATTCTGCGGTTTTTATTTCTGCGGTGCCGAAACTGACCGCAGTAAACGCAGAAATAAAGTCACCGCAGAAAAAACCACTTATACGGTATCTCAGAATCCATTCCGCAACTTTTTTTTTTTTGGGGGGGGGGGGGTATACTATTTATTCACTTGTATGCACGAGTTTAGAACCGGCAACCGTTAAGGCAAGATTCGATGTATAAATTTAACCAAAAAATTCGCAAAGAGATAGGTCAGTACTATAAGTGCCTTGTTGATCAGGTTTGACCTACCCACATTTTGTTACAGAGTTGTTTTTTTTGCTGGACTCAAAAAAATAAAGCAACGCTTCATCCTATGACGCAATTTCTCTCAGGCGTCTAAAGTCTCGATCTTTGAACGTAGGCAGTAAGACTGCATTTTCAAGACGCTCCCTTTTATGGTCAGAAGTAAGCAAATGCGGGATCCAACGGGCACACATTCCTTAACTTCCTCCACATACTAAATCTAGATCCGTTTTTATTTCTGAGCGCATTTACCTCATAACCTAAGAATTTTGCAATAAGCCATTTACTCCTTTCTCAAATCAGAATGCAACTCAGCCATGTTTACAACCAGTATACAAAACCAAAAGTCTTTAAATGACCTGTTAATAATTTATTGCACGTGCAAATCAACGGTATATCATACATATACTTTCTTGTGCAAATGTTGTTTAAAATTTGATCCGAGTATATGCATGAACATGATAAATAGAAATTCTTCACGAAAATGAATAAATAAGATGACACTTTGCATTGTGCTCCAAAAGAAAAATTATGATAGCACAGGTAAACATCAAAATAAATTGCATTTTGCCAAAATTTTGATAGAATTTATATGAAACTATTCACAAATAATCAAGAATCCAGATGACTCATGAGCAATTCTATGAATTTCGGACGGAGTGTTACAGTTAGATATATAAAATAGATAGTTTTTATATTTTAAACTAAATATTTTTTATTATCAATGATTGGCCAATTTCCATTATAAAAGTCAATCGTTTGAAACATATTGCTAATTGTACTCAACTTGACAGTAAAAAAATTAGCCTAATGTCACTTTTAAACAACGTTCATGCCATAAAATGAGATGCTTATAAATATAACAGAATTAACAAATATAGTAAGTCTGTTAGGAAGATTTCAGATATGAAAAAAGTTGCTCAACAAGACAAAGTCACTGAAAACATGTATTTCCCCTTTCTTCTAGATTTGTTTTTCAATTTCCCCCAACCCCGTCGTTCTAGCCCCTTCCTCCCTGTACCTTGTCCTTTTCTAGGTCTTGTAATTAATTTTTATCTTTGGTTACCTTGTAGGTTTCTATGATTTTCTATTTTGAATGGTTTGTGGTAGCGTTCCTTCCGTTTTTTGCCCGTTCGCTCTGTCCTGTTTGGTGTCCTGCTGGGCTCCTTGCCGGTGTTCCTGTATTGGGGGATGTGTTTACTGAATGCCGTCTTTTCTTGTTGATATTATTTTCTATATTTTTCAATTTATAAATATTGAAGGCGGAACAATAGACATTACCGTTCATGAAGTATTGAGAAACGGGAATCTGAAAGAACTTCACAAGGCAAGTGGTGGAGCATGGGGTGGAACGAAGGTTGATGCAGCTTTCGAAGCCTTTCTGTCAGAGATAATTGGTAGGTACCGTGAAATTGTTTATTTGTGTTGATACAAGTGGTAATTATTTTGAATGACTTTGGAACGTTTGTGTGTTTGATTGGGTTTTACGTCACACCGACACAGTATAGGTTATATGGTGACGTTCCAGCTTTTTATGCTACCCGAAAAATTTCGGGGGAGCATATAGTTGCATGGTTGTCCGTCCGTCCGTTCCAAAATCGTGTCTGGCCAATAACTTTGTTATTTGAAGTCGGTTTTTTTAACTTTTTCACAGAAATGATCACCATATTGAGACGACGTGTCGCGCGCAAATTTGGGTAGCTATATTGAAGGTCAAGGTCACAGTATGACCTTGCAGCAAAATCGTGTCCGGCCCATAACTTTGTTATTAGATGTCGGATGTTACAACTTTTTCACAGAAATGATCACCATATTGAGACGACGTGTCGCGTGCAACAATTTGGTCGCTACCTTGAAGGTCAAGGTCACATCATGACCTTGCAGGAAAAACGTGTCAGGCCCATAACTTTGTTATTTGAAGTCGGTTTTACAACCTTTTCACAGAAATGATCACCATATTGAGACGACGTGTCGCGCGCAAATTTGGATAGCTACATTGAAGGTCAAGGTCACATCATGACCTTGCAGCAAAATCGTGTCCGGCCGCTAACTTTTTTTATCAGAGGTCGGATTTTACAATTGTTTCACAGAAATGTTCATCATATTGAGACGACGTGTTGCGCGCAACATTTGAATCGCTACCTTGAAGGTCAAGGTCACAGCATCACCTTGCAGCGAAATCGTGTCAGGCCCATAACTTTGTTATTTGAAGACGGATTTTACAACTATTTCAAAGAAATGATCACCATGTTGAGACGATGCGTCGCGCGCAACATTTTGGTCGCTACCATGAAGGTCAAAGTCACAGCATGACCTTGCAGCATAATCGCGTCTGGCCCATAACTTTGTTATTTGAAGTCGGATTTTACAACTATTTCACAGAAATGTTCACCATATTGAGACGACATGTCGCGCGTAAGTCGGTCGATAAATCTCATTGAGTAGAAGTGCAGTGCAAAGAACAGTAATACTGCTTCGCCTAAGTTTGGAATTATCACACTTTGAGCTGTTGTGGTAGAAAAGACATGTTTTCAAATCAATTAGTGCCAAATACACGTGAAATTAAGGTATAATGACCTATATAGTCGCCGTTTTGTCCGTCCGTCCTTCTGCTTTTCTTGTACGGGACATAATTTTGAAACAACAAGATGTAACAACATGAAACTTTGTAGGCAGATAGATCTCATTGAGTAGGCGTGCAGTGCACAAGAACTGTAACTCTGCCTTACCTTATTTTTGAATTATTGCCCCTTGTTTATTTTCACACTTTGAACTTTGTCGGGCCATTACTCTTAAACTATAAGAGGTATCAACATGAAACTTTGTAGGTAGATAGATCTCATTGAGTAGGCGTGCAGTGCACATGAACTGAACTGTTAATCGCCTTGCGTAATACTTGAATTATTGCCTTTGTTTATTTTTACACTGAACTTTATCCGGGATATTACTCTTAAAGTATAAGAGATATCAACATGAAACTTTGTAGGTAAATAGATCTCCCTGAGTAGCAGTGCATTTTTAAATTTTTAAAAAACATAACTCTGTCTTGTCTAATTTTGGAGCTATTGCCCTTTGTTCATTTTGACACTTTTAACTTTGTCCGGAACATTACTCGAAAAATTATAAAAGATATCAACATAAAACTTTGTAGGTAGATAGATCTCATTGGGTTAAATGCAGTGCTAAAGATCCATAACTCTTCCCTGCCTTATTTAAAAGTTATTGCCCTTTGTTCATTTTTACACTTTGAATTTTATCCTTGACATAACTCTGAAACTATAAGAGATATTATCACGAACATTTATAAACAGATAGATCTCATTGAATAGAAGAAGTTCAGTGCATAAAACCATAACCCTGTCTTGCCTAATTTTTGGAGTTTTTGCCCTTTGGTCATTTTTTTTATATTTTCCTTTGTCCAAAACCTTCTTGAGGAGCATCACCAAGTTCAATCGGTTCTTGTTTGTCAATAAAAGCAGCTTAAGTGGTTTAATATTTTGTATGAAAGTCAAAATACTACTTTGTTTACATTTTGCTAATTTTATGACATATAAGTTCTCTTTCGACACTACTTTCTTCAGGTGGTAAGCAGTTTACGTGCTCTTACTCATTATTTAAACGTTTAAAAACTCATGTTTGCTTTATATGAAGAAGAATGTTTTTTCGTTTCTAAGTTAAAATGTGCCTTTAAATTGTATGTACAGCAATAATGTAATTAGATAAATTTAACAAAGTTATTCTGGGTCATATTTGATATACGGAACTGTCGGGTCATATCTGTAAACACGGTACATTTAGTGCAGAGTTGCATTAGATATGATAGCAATATATATTATTAATATTATGCTGACAAATCATTATTTTTCCTTCACTAAAAGGTCCAAGAGGCATAGCAAAATTCAAGGAAGATCACATGGAAGATTACATAGATATGTTCCGAGATTTTGAAATAAAAAAGAGAGACATAGCGCCAAGTAAGAATGCAAAAATCACTATGAGAATTCCAATTACACTTGTTGATATAGCAAACGAAACATGTGATAGACCTATGAAAGAATGTATCGCAAAATCAAGGTATAGAGAAAACTTGGTCCTAACTGGAGACAAAATTAGGATGGACGCTGATGTAATGAAAAGTTTCTTCGTTATTCCACTTCGGAGTATTCTCGATCACGTGGAAACACTTCTGGAAGAACCAACAGTCACCCGTTGCTCGGCAATTGTTATGGTTGGTGGCTTTTCTGAGTCTCCAATGCTGCAGGAACATATTCAAGATCACTTTCCAGACATGAAGATTATCATTCCAGAAGAGGCAGGTTTGGCTGTTTTAAAAGGAGCGGTTATATTTGGTCACAACCCGACAACTATTGCCGAGAGAGTTTGTAAATATACTTACGGCGAAACATCCACTCATCGTACCACTGACAAATGCAAACATCCAAAAACAAATTCAAAACTTGACGAAAATGGTGAGATGAGATGCTATGATATTTTCAGAGTTCATGCTAGAATAAATCAGTCTGTTAAACTTGGTGAAGAACAAAAAGAGGCTACATCTTCCCCTATCTATGACACACAAACAAAAATAGGCAAAGAGATATATGCTTCTTCAAACCCAAATCCAGTTTTTGTTACTGATCCAGAATGCAGTAGGATTGGCAAGTTCACTGTTCCTATTCCTGACACGTCGTTAGGCAAAGCAAGAAAGTTTGGAACAACATTTCTTTTTGGAGGCACAGAGATTGAAGTAAAAGTTGTTGACAAAGCAACTGGCGAAGTTACAAAAAGAACAGTTGATTTTCTTGGTTGATTTATGAAATCATTGGCTTGTTAGCGTTTGCTTTAAAGATAAATATTTTCAAGTAGATGTTTATTGTAGGATGATGATGAGCAGGTCTGTGTTTTTTTTAATATTATTTTTTTTCTTTTCTCTGTCACATGATTAAGAGATATATCAAAAACAAGAAGTGACAACGACTTCTTGATAATGATGAAGACGTCTTAAAGCAGCACGCCTCCAGATTCAAGCTAATTTTCATGAATATTTTGAAAATGTATTTGAATGTTATAATTTGTAAATAACCCAAAAGGAAAGCCATTTTTAAAAACCCCCCCAAATTATCAAATGGGCAAAAACCTTTACAAGGGGCCATGTAAAATTACCAAAAAAAAGTGATCAAATTATGCATAAAAATAGCCCTTACTGCCGTTTACTAGTTACTGTAACGCAGTAGAAATAAGTTGTAAATACTAAAAAAATCAGTCATTAACCGCACATAACATGCACAATATTACTTGAATCTTAACCATTTTACGATTTCCTAAAATTGTAGTACTTTATTTTCTCAAGTTTTGATTTTATTTGAAATATTTTGACTCATCTGGAGACATGCAGCTTTAAAACGGACACTTTTTTTGATGGACTTTAAAAGTTCCCCAACTTTGCTTTATGGTTTTGGGACATTTGTAGTTTATTAATTCAAAGATACCGGGTAAGATAAGAAAATTGCCCCAAAACACTGTAATTCTAATCAAAAATTTAGTTCAAACCAGAAGATTGGGTATTTTATTTAAAACAAAATGTACCAATATATACTTTTAAATTTGACCATTTAGTCCATCTTTGAACATGTGATTCAATTTGCATTGATTTTAGAAAATGCATTGAATGTAAATTGTTTTAAAGTCAATATGCGCAGGAAAGGGTTTGTGAATGTTAGCAATAAAATATATTTGACATGTATCAAGCTTTTTCCATAATGTATAAAGGATGTTTAAGTTTTTTTCTATAAATAAAATGAAAGCAAAGCCTGTATTTATAGAAAAGAAAAAGAATTTTCTGTTTATTATATACATTGGTCTTATATTTTTTACAATACAATTTTGAAAGATTACCCACACAGGTATGGGCTTTAAAGAAAAAGAACCGGGCATGACACCAGTGAAAATAAGGAAAATATGCTGCACTGCAGTGAAAAACAACAGAAAACTAAAATACGTGTTTTATTTCATCAATATGTCTACATATTTCATCTAAAAGTGTATATTATAAACATATTCACTAAATAGTTATATACGTAATAATTTAAACAACACTAACTTAAAGTTTCCTTGTGTTTACTAAAATTTGAAAATTGAATTTCACATAAAATAGATACATGTATGTTGGAAGTATTTTATTGCTTTAAATCTAAGAGGTACATTCTGATGCCTTGTGAGCTTTCTTTTTCAAACTTTCATTTTTAAAATATTAGATTTGTTTTGAAAACAAAAGTTACAAATTTTTTTTTTTTCGGATTTATAACTGTTAAGTGCTCGATTTCTCTATTGTGTATATACATGTACTATCTACTGAATAAAGTTTGAACAAAATACCTAGTATATGTATTTCGGTCTTTTCCTTCAATGAGTATGTAAAACGCTAACTAACATGATACAAGTTGGTTCATCATTTGGCTGTACAATTTATGATGAGTGATAAGGTCAAATGATGTCTTTTTGATCATGATTTAGAGGTACAAACATGGACTGCTATACGATAATGGCCCGAAGATGTAGATAATGGCCTGGAGGCCGCAGGCCCAAAGAGATGACCATTACCGCATAATTTCCAGAATTTTTTGTCAGAGATAATAGGTGGGTACCGTGTTATTCTTAATTCGTTTTGAAACATATGGTTATTATTAAAAGTACCAAGTACATGTGAAATTAAGGTAAAATTACCTCTTTACATACAATTGAAAACAATATATGTTATACAATTGTGTAGTTGCATTGCTTTAACAACATTATTCTAGATCATATTGGTATGTCTACGGATTTGCTGTGTCGTATTTTTAAATAAGGTTAATTCAGTGCATATACTTAAAGGATAATATACATGATAAAAGATGTCATATAATATTCTTAAAGGTCCAAGGAGTAAAGCAAATCTCAAAGAGAATCACATGTATGATTACATAGATATGTTCTGAGATTTTGAAATTAAATTGAGAAAGATAGCTCATAGATATGCTGGCAAGACTGATGAGACTGTATTTAGTTTTTCAGAAAACAGATATCAATTCTAAGTACATTGTTGTAGTTTCAAATACATAAGAATATAATCACGAAGGCCGAACAATTAATACATTTGTTTCCATTCTAAGATGCTAATTAAAAAAGATAATTTATAAAAAATATATCGAATACATATAGCGTAGAAGTAATTTTCCTGACGTCATTTGGTTTGTTGACGTCATATGACGTGTAAGAGTTCATTGTTTATGCTGAATAATCGATTGACTGCCCTATCTATTTGATAGAGTATGGAATATGGTAAACAAGATCAACACGGAAAGGTGGCATTCAATGAACGCAACGGAATACTGTGAAGCAAGTTAGAATTGAACCTTATGCTATGAAAAATCACTATGGAAATGGACTCTGTAGTCTTTTTGATTTATTTACAATAATATATTATGTATAATAGATAGCAAAGATTATTTCTGAGAGAAACAATGTAAGAATAAACTTATAAATACCATTTTATTTTTACTTAAAATTCATTGTTTCTTTCAATAAACAAATACGAATTGAAACGTTATACAAGTATGTCTATATATTTTTATGTTGTACAGAAATATAAAGATTTAATTGATATTATAAAACCTTTATGCCACTCCTCGCCAGGGTTTACGGATCATTTCATGTGAGAAAGCTATCCAGCAAGATAACGAAACGTCGGTGGTTCTACTCTGGTGCTCGTTCGTACATATAATAATGCACTGAGAGACACCTGAGGTCTTCCTTCACCAGTATGTAGCTTGAAAGTCACCATATGACCTTTACAATGGTAATAAAATTTAACAACAAAACAACAACAACAAAAAATTGTTCCTCACCGATGTATATATATATATGACATTATTTGTGCAAATACATTGATATTTACTTGGGGCAAGTGTCCTCGAACGCGAATCTTAAAGCATCCCACTGTCAGTCATTGAATGCGTGCAAGCTGCATGAATAGAGTATATTATTGAGTGTAAGTTCAATATTGAATTTATTTAATGAGTTGAATAAAATTATTCCATGCGATACTGTAGGTTCAACATTGAATTGAAAGAACGAGTTGAATAAAATTATTTCGTGCAAGCCTTTTGCTAGGAAAATATTATTTAATGAATGAGTTCAATAAATTCAGTAATGAACCTAAACGAATATAATTTTCTTTTTATCACAATATCATTCCCTAAATAAAGACTGTTTAAATTGCAAAATAATTATTTTTCATTGACGCGCCTATAGTGTAAGGCGAACATTTATCGCGTTTTACAATGTTTTTATAACGCAAGTGACGTCACGTCAAAATATATGCACGGCCGTAAGAGTCGGCAAATAAGCGATTTGTATGTGATAAATTCTTATAATTACTATAAAGACCTTGTCGACATTGGTATATAACTATCATAGAAAGAAGAAACATCAATGAAACAATGCACAGGACAACGTTATGTTCATGAAAATATAGATGTCAACTTTCTCGTTATCAATTCAAAAATATATTGTTTATTAAAAACAACACGACGTTTCGGCCAAAACGTCTTTATCGGGTACAGTTGTTTATAGGAAACAACGTCTTACGACGTCAGCATGCCAAAATGTAAATTGGCGTACTAAGTCAATATGCAGGATCTTGATAAATAACAGGATTTTAACAAAAGAAAGGATCTTAATAAACGAAAGGACAACAAAAGTAAAAAAAGTAACACTACATGCAAAAAGTTTACTGATACAGCTCTTGTTTCAGATTGATTAATACAAATAAGAGAGGTTACTGCTTAATGTATGCATCAAATTATATTATGAGAAAAGGTGTATATTTGAAGCAATAATTTTTAGAGTCCGAATGATTTTTTATTAACTGCATGATACGTTGTCCGGCCAGTCGCAATACTGAGTGCCGTTATTGAACAGCAAACCAGTAGGGCAAGACACGTTAATCCATGTGTATGTTGTTGTCCCATCCCCTTGTGTACTCTGAGGGACACATTGGCAGTAACTGTTACAGTTGTTGTTTACCAAAGCGTAAAGCGTTGTTTAAGAGCTATCACATGTGACTGAAAAGAAGTGATTTCGTTACATAATAATTTTACAATACATTTAATAGAGAATATTAATTAATAAAATGAGTTGAATGAAATTATATTTTGCCAGCCTCTGAATCTACACACATATTATATAACACAAAATTAAATGTATACAAACTAAGGATGGTTTAAAGAAAAAAATGTAAATTTTCATCGACTCGCCTATAGTAGCTCGCTTTTACAATAATACAAATAGTTTCCATAATTTCTATAGAATATGATATTCTATAGCCGTTACTGTGAAAAACATCTTAATTACATTAAAGATTGTTTACTTAAGTAAATAAACTTTTTAATAAATGTAATTGAATAAATTGAAAATAAAATATATGTAGGTTATGTGATTTGATATATATCAAAAATGGCTTCTTGTCTACACCAACAAGGACGAGATTTCATATACAAGTAATGGATTTTTATCCTAGGTCCGCGTGTCTAAAATAGAGTGAAAACATGAGTTGCGTATTAGGAAAACGTCACACAAAAGACACAAAATACAAGTTAATATGTGATATGACCGGAAACTGATTTAAGAAACCCCTGAAGTATTTATGACAAAATAACTGCAAACAGAGGAATAGGCGGCTAAAATATTTTGGAGCTCCAAATTTCCTGAAGAGATGTGTTCAAGAAAAGTATCAACATATAATAAACATTAGCATTGCCATAATGAATAATTTTCCTCTGAAGATACGAAACAAACTGGCAGACAGCCAAATTGTTACCTATTCATCAACGACTTAATTTCTGTATCGTATCATGCATATGTATTCTATACAATAAAGTTAATGAATACAAAAGTCTGTCATTACAATATTTCACACGTGTATGTTTATTTAAAAGATTTTCACTCACAACTGTTTTCTTATTTCTAATTGATTATCATTCAGTTAAAAACAAACCAAAACAATTCTTAAATAAAAAAAAATCCGAAAAAGAAAGTTGTGATTGAATCATGCAACGAAGAATGATAATTAGCAGGCTTATAAGAATTGACTGTTTATTTAAGTATTCTTTTGACTAAACTACGGAAGCACATTTTTGACGGAATTAACGATGTAAGACCAAAAAAATATAAATTATAAATCCACTCTTCTTCATTTGATAGCTTAAAAGGTCTTCCATACGGTTGTTGAATTTGAATGTTTTACGAATGTTATTGAACTGTTTGTCAATGTCAAATTTCACAACAAATATGTAATAAGAAAAATAATCTTTGACACTGCACTTGAAATGTGTCTTAAAATTTAATTCCGAGTGTTGTCAATTATCTTTAAGTGTTTTCAATTAATATAAAAGTTGCATACAACAATCCAACATTCCACCCGAAGCACACCAAATCAAAATAAAACCACTCAAGCGTTTTTTTAAGTACTATGAAACCATCAAGACGCAAGAGATAAATCACGTGTATTTGAAGTTTAATGTAAATATATGCAGTATCAAATTTATAGTGTCAGTGCAATGCTTACAAATATTTTCAAATAACTTAAACGATGTATGATGTCAACTAATTAGACATAATCAAGATTATCAAGATAATCAAGATTATGTTGTTTATAAATGGACCTACTTATTAGTTAATATATTATTAGTTGATTGATTTATTTATCCTTTTCTCAACTGAATACCTTTGATAATAGGCATTTTTGTTACTTCCCAAAGCATAACTGTCATATTTGAGCTCCCATACCTAGCATGTTAAAAATGAAAAAAGACTAAAATATGATAAACAAGATCAACAAGAAATGCGGCGTTCGTTCAATGAACGCAAAACCACACGATCCAGCAACAATAGGCAGTGGCAAGGAGCCCAGGAGGACCCAAAACAGGTCAGGGCACAAGGCAGAGAATGGGCAGGTTAATCACTAAAATCATACATAAGAAGAAATAATTAGTAACTTATAAGGAACTCAAACAAAACAAATACATGATTGAATAACAGGACCATAAGTCAAAGAGCTCAGGGGAAAGGGACGGAAGACCCGAAGAAGGGGGGGGGGTTAATAAAGGAAATAAAAACTAGGGGCAAAGGGAAAGATACTTGCCGTAAACGAGAAAACATCAAGGCACACAAAAGTGTCACCAAAACAGTACGAAACAACAAAGACATACATCTGAGGAACACAGAGGGGCGCTGTCTTAGAACGGTCAGCAGCATAAATACTGCTGGGACTTTAAAACGGTTAATGGTGCACCAAACCATACTCTTAGTCCCACCATTTTCCTATAAACGACAGTGTAAATTAAATGAATCCTCGCCAAGTGAACGTCTAACAGTTGTCATGGTTACAAACGGTGAAATAAGTAAAACGTCGAAATGCTCATGTAGAAAGAAACATACACAACATATCCAATGATCATGACAAAAGTACTCAATATCTTAAAGGAAGACAGAGCAACAAGAAGATCGTCTACAAGGGCCCGACGAGGCAAGACAGAAGACGAACATAAGGGCAATTCAGTCCCAAAGGGCTTTAAGAACTGTATATCATAGAGTTTCCCACTTGGTCCGTCAGATGTAATCAAAAGAGGAAAACGTAGCGTCCAACTGTAAATGGGTTGAACACTAAGCATGCGGTATGTCTTAAATTGTAGGGTCATAACCCCTTTTAATAAAACGTTTAATAATTTTAGTAGAGACAACAGAAAAATTACAATGACCCAAGATCTTACGAAGTTTGTAACCAACATCCCGGTAAAAATCAGACTGGCTAATCCCTTGTCGCAGAAGTGATTTAGATCACTTTTGAATTTTGAAATTAAGTCAATGTTAGGATTGTAAAATTTTGTAAAATAATTATGTGATTTATAATAGCGGTAGCCCTGTTTGAGAAGTTTACCGGTAATGAAAATACTTCGCTTGTTAAAATCCTTTACGTTGCTACAAGCTCTAGCGAATCTAATTAACTGAGATATATAAACCCCGTAAGATGTTGCATGCGGTACGTCTCCATCCGAATGTGGATAATTTACTATACCAAAATCAAAGTCATGTCTTATATCAAAGATTTTCGTGTAAATATAATTGTAATTGATAGTGATATGAAGATCCAAAATTGATGTAGTTAAATTTCAAAAATTCGTTTTATTAAGTTGTAGCTCAGTAGAATAAATATTAGACACCATTTGATTAAATTAAGAATTATCTAAATTAAAAATGTCATCAAGATATCAGGAAGTGTTATTTAATGCTGATATAACATATTGTTGTGTATTTTCAGATCTAGAGAGACTCATCATAAAATCTTTTTCATAGCAATATAAAAAATAAATCGGCGATCAGTGGTGCACAATTAGTAACCTTATGAATTCCTATGATTTGTTTGAATAGGGTATTACCATACCTGACATGAATATTGTCTAAAAGAAAAAAGAGTGCTCTACGAACTTCGTCATAGGTCCACATAGTATACTGTTTTACAATAAAGTTTGTAAACAAGGCTTTTTAAGAGTAATATGCAAGAAAGGTAACTATTGTCCGTGCAAAGGTTTTCTGAATAAAGGAAATTAGTTTATCATTAATTAAATTATGTGGCAGTGTAGTATTTAGGGTAGAATAATCGTATGTACTGACAATTGAAGCTTGATAGTTCTTAATTTTCAATTTATTGAGAATTTCACCGGAATTTTTAATGGACCAAAATAGATGTTTGCCTGTATTGTCGTACACTTTATTACATGTGTTTTAATGGCATTCAAACAAGACGTCTTACTTGTTGTGCTCGATGTAGAATTAGCAATGAATTTGGCTTTGTAAGGTTTTTTAATTTGTAATTTAAGAATCCAATACATATTAGGAAGTTTTAGTTTAGTTTAGAATCAATAATTTTGAAAATGTTACGTTTCCAAGAACCTAGAGCATTACTATCAGCATGTTCACGGCGACACCATTTACTTAAAAATCCTCAATTGTTTCGGCAATCTGACTACGGCAAGCATTAAAATCAATTTCTGAAGAAATTCTGTATCAAGGTTCTTTTAAGAATAATTTACGAATTCTATTGTCTGCAATAATATCAAAATTACCAGTGATAATATGGCCAAAATCTGATTAACAGAATTTAGAAGTATTGCATTCTCAAGTTGTTGGAGTATTAGACTGAATATCTAAGTCAAAGACCACTTTGTTGTAATTAAATATGATATTTCCAACAGGTTTCTTTAATATATAGCAAATAATTGGTATCTCAGAGTTAACCGAGCCTGCAACATTTTCAATTTTGCCGTGTTGGGCTTTCTTTAGGGATTCTGTATTTATCTATTTTTTGAAGTATAAAGGAACTGAATCAGTGACACGTTTATCACGAAATATACTTGGTAAATCGATGAAATCGATACCTTTATAAAGAAAGGTAACTTTTAGGAAATGCCTGTCGTGGTCAGAAGTGTTATCGATATGAGGTCTTAAGACGTGCTGAGTATAACTTTGAATACTATAAGCCGCTGTACGATTGAGTTGTGTCCCTTGTAATGGCTGCACGTGTTTTTCTCGCTGAATAATAATTGTCAATAAAAACTAAGTATGGGAATAGACGTTGTTGCTTATAGAATAAGGATTGGATTATTTTTGATGCCACGTAAGTGCCGAACTAGATTATGTACAGTGAGTATAAGCTAACGGAGTGTAAGTGTTTGTTTACGACTAGTAGCTATTCTCGCTGTGTTAACTTTACTGGGTGGGGATGTGGAAACTAACCCCGGGCCACCAAGGTCACAGAAACAGCGTACACTTTCTTTTGCTGAAGTGACGAGCTCTCCCAAGGATCGGTAACAATTCCGACAACATCCCAGGAAAATGCAAAGCGAACAACAAGAGCAACGGCAGGGCAGGATAGTGAGGTATTATCTTTTCTTCGAGATATGAAAAATGAAATGCGGACTGATTTAGCGGCCATTAATTCAAAAATTGACGATATAACTTCTGCTGTAAATGCTTTAAAATCAGAAAATCAGGCACTTAGACAAGAAAATCAAGATATGAAAAAACAAATGCAGAAGCTATTTATAAAAGTTGACAATTTAGAAGGACAATCCCGTCGAAATAATCTTAGATTCCATGGCAAACTAGGTGAAGAATGGGAGGACACCGAGGTAAAGGTTCGGGAATTTATCAAAAATGACTTGGGTCTACCAGAAATGGAAAATGTGCATATCGAAAGAGCCCATCGTGTAGGTTTACAGAAACATGCCCGATTATAACTAAATTCGCCAACTTTAAGGATCGCGAAAATATTATCCAAAAAGCGAGACAAGTTTTGAATAGAGGTTCTCCGTTTTCAGTAAGGGAAGATTTCACAGAACGTATTCAGTTACAAAGGCGTGAACTAGGTCAAAAACTAGTACAGGCTAGAAATAGTGGACAATACGCGTCACTACGCTATGATAAACTTATTGTTGACGATAGTGTTTACAAATATGACGATCTAACCAATCAGATTTCCAGAATCGGATCTACACGAGTGAGAGGCGAACGTGTTACAGGACCACGTGATCGAAATTTTAGGCGGGAAACAGGGTCACATGATACATTTGTTAGCGATGGCGACCAATCAGGACACGAAGGAGGAATCGAAAGTGAGGTTTTAGGCGGAGACTAGGAAACAGGCCAAGGCCCTTGTGTAAATATAAACATTGTCACATGGAATATTTGTGGTTTAAAGAAACATGTACATGACTACAATATCTTAATTTACAAAGGTTTGACATTATTGGTTTAATAGAAACTTGGAATGATGTCGAAAATGAATTTGCAAATATTTTGTATGGTTATACGTGTTTTGATAACATACGTTTAAAATCTTCTGGCTCTTTACGTAACAGTGGTGGTGTTTCAATGTATATTAAATCGCACCTGATAAAAAACAATTTTATTTCACGTATATGCACTGACTTTAACGATTGTATAGTTTTATATATTAAAACTGCTTTGTATAGATCCATGCAAGATATTATTTTATACATTGTTTATGTTTCTCCTGAAGGGTCAAATATTTATGACAAAAAGTCCGAAAAAAATGGAATTAAAACCATTCAAAGTAATATTGAAATATTAAATGATATGTATCCAATGTATATCTATACTTAGGTAGGATTTGTTAGATTATATTCCACATGACAATTTAGATGTTATATTTAATACAGAAGTTAATTATGATTCAGACTATTTCGAAATTTCTAGAAATAACAAAGATATTGAGAGATATAATTTATTTGGGAGATCTCTTGTAGAATTATGTTGTATTCATAGTATCCATATTTTAAATGGTCGTTTGTTCAATGATGTTGCCGGTAATTTTACTTGTTTAACTTACAATGGAGCAAGTGTTGTTGACTATCACATTGTCCTGTCTGATATTTTTTCTCATATAAGTTATTTTAACGTTGAAGAGCGTCACGAATCAGATCATTTACCAATTTGTGCAAGATTGACTTTAGAGCGAGGGCAACCATTTGTAAGCTATAATAAGAAAAATGAAACCTTTAATGAAGTACATGTCGACAAATATAGATGGAATGATAGGTATATGGCGGATTTCTTACAATTATTTACCGCGGAGTATAATTCTATACGAGAGAATTTACTTAATGAAATAGATCTTAGTGTTAACAATGCAGTTAATCATATCATTAATATTTATAAAAAATCATCAGCAAATATGCGCGTTAGATATTTACCGTGAAATAGTGTGAATAATAATCAACCCTGGTGGGACCGAGAATGTGAAACAACTAAGCAGCTTAAATACGCAGCTCTACGATGTTTTCGCTGATTGGACTGAGAAATTTGATAAAATAGATGAATCCCAAGCCGGATTTCGAGCTGGTTACTCTACAATTGATAATATTTTTATATTAAAAAGTATGGTACAGAAATATATTAGTAAACCGGGCGGACGATTTTATGTTCTTTATGTAGATTTTTAAAAAAGCATTTGATGGACTAAAACATTTTAATTTATTCAAAACTATAAACAGATGTGGCGTTAGGGGGAATTTATTTCGTGTTCTTTTATCAATGTACTCAAAACGTGGATGTGTACAAGTTAGTACTACCAAAACTACAGACTATATTTAAATGTAACATAGGTACAAGACAAGGGGACGTAACAAGTACGATTATGTTTAACCTGTATATAAATGAGTTATCTCCCTTTCTGCGATATAAGGGACATCGCGGTATATTCATTACCGATCAAATTCCCGATATTATATGCATTCTTTTTTGCTGATGATGTTGCAAATTGCGCCGATACTGCGATCGAACTTCAGTCTCAATTAAATTCAATTTCAGATTTTTGTAATAATACCGGTATGTCTATAAATGAGAATAAAACTGAAACTATTGTATTTAGAAATGGTGGACCGCTCTGATCATATGAAAAATGGTTATACAACGGCAGTTCAGTAAATGTCACACCAATGTACAAATATATGGGTCTTTTATTTACACCTTAATTATCTTGGACAAAAGCAAAAACTAAACTTGCTGCACAAGCTAGGAAATCTATTTATGCTATTGAATCATATCAAAGAAATTTTGGAAAGTTTTTACACTCTGATTATTTTAAATTATTTGACTCTATGGTAAAACCTATACTTACCTATGGTGCCGAAATTTATGGAAGTGAAATCTCCGAAATTCTTGAACAAGTTCAAATACAATATTGTAAAGATTTTCTAGGTGTAAATTATTCTGTTAATGATAATGTTGCACTGGGAGAATGTGGAAGGATGCCTTTATGTATTGATCATCATGTAAAAATTATCAAATATTGGTGTAAACTTCTTTGTATGCCAGAACATAGATATCCTAGAAATTGTTATTTGATGTTAACTAGACAAGATAATGTTGGAAAGAAAAATTGGGCTCTTTCAGTAAAAAACTTATTGTATACTTATGGGTTTGGCTTTGTATGGCTAAGTCAAGAAATTGGGGATATCAATCTATTTATTTGTCAATTTAAACAAAGAATTATTGATTGTAAAACACAAAATTGGATGGAAGAAATTCAGAATTCACCCCGATGTGACACCTATAAATTTTTCAAATCTATGTTAAATCCTGAAAAATATTTATCTATTGATATACCATTTTATGTAAAAAGATCATCATCGAGATTTAGATGTTCTAGTCATAAATTATATATAGAAACTGGACGACATTTGGGTTTACCAAGATATGAGCGAATATGCCAACACTGTTTGCAAAATTATAACAATTCGTTCATCGAAGATGAATTTCATGTATTTTTTATTTGTAATAGATTTTCTCAACAAAGACAACGTTATATATCTCCATGGTACAGTCATGATTATACATTCCATAATTTTTGTAATTTGATTAAAACTAAAAATGAAGAAAACATAAAGAATATTGCTTTTTTTGTTCATGAAATTATGAAAATTGTTGATAATTAATATCAATAGGAAAGCATGTCATATATAACAATGTATATTGTAGACACAGCTAAATATGTATTTCTGTTTTGATTATATTGTGTATTTTGGGCCGGAGGCCTTTATTTACAAAATAAAATGTTGTTGTTGTTGTTGTATATATAAAGGTTCTGTTTGAATAACTATATTATATGCCTCCGCGTCTAAAATATTCAGAGATGATAATGAAAGGGAAGTAAGACGTGAAAACGTTGCATGTTTACCAGAATTTTTTAAGATAATAATTATTTATGTCGGTGACAGACAGAGTAATTTTAGATTTACGTTTGATGATGCCATTTTTACGTATTCCGTTAGATCGAGATTTATGCTCGTTAAAATCTTTTTAACGTTGATATTTCTTTAAATTCAAATAAACCATATTTCCACTTGATAGTAATCTATTTCAAGTCTGAATGAATAAGTCAGATAAGATTTTGCTGAAATCTTTGTAGCTATTCAGAACTTTGAGTTCTTCTCAAGTTTTTTACAGTTGAGAAGAAGATGCCAGACCCAATTTATAAATTTTGGGACGCCACGAAAAGCGTTCCATCTAATAAAAATGCCGGCTTAAGACTAGGTCATGTGATCAGTCTAAAACAATATTTAACAATATAGCAAAAACAATAAAAGTTCTAACAAACATATAAAGCAAATATATAGCTTAAATGAAAAGCCACATGAACATATTTGAAATAACATTAAAATACATATTAACATATTGCCGGTTCAAAATTCATGAGCATAGTAATATATGCAGACGTATTCCATTACGCCGATAAAAATACGGTATTATGATAATAACGAAAAATCAACGGGCCTAAATCAGGCTTACATTGATTATTCATAAAATAAGAAATTGCTGAAAATTTCGATGTTAACAAACATACATTCATAAAAGTCGGACTGAAATATAAACAAGCAGTTCCGCTATTTGTTTAAACATGGAAAATGACAGAAGAAAGCACCGTCTGAATTGCCAAATAATTTCGGTAGATATTCACTTAGGGGTATATATCAGTTACTGTAAATGTTCCAAATTATTAGATACTAATCAAAAAATAAATTAGGGTCATGCTAATGTTATACTTTTTCTTAAAGAGAACTGTTAAAAAGGTTGATATTAAAGTTTTACTTCATGTTTCTTGGAATATAAACCATCTGTTAAAAATGTAGCACTATTTGATAATTGTTAATACATTTATAAGTAAGAAACAATTCTGATTTATAGAAAAATGCACGTGTTGATTGTTGAAATTATAAAGTAAGATGTCATGTCATTTGAAATATCCATAATAAAGGAACAGAAACATATATGCCAACAATTTGCGGCCACTAGTTAAATTAAATACCTGTCTTTTCTGTCAAAGACTTGCTGGGTACAAAGAAGAAGGAGTTGATCTATATATCTAATTACGGTTTTTGTACCGATCAGGTATATGATTTACTAATTATTAATATAAATGAACCAATAATGCGTATAATCAGTTAATAACTATGAACAAAGACATTCCTCGCTGACGTTGAAAACACTGCGGTGGTTGAATACCTTTGTAATAGATACACTGAATCTGAGATATAAACAAGTTAAGTCTTCGGGTCAGTAAAAAGTTCTTTATGTACATGGATCTTCCGGTTTTTCGTAGCGGAACATTTTGCCACACCTTTTCCATTCATTGCTAGGTCAACTGCTCACAAACAGTATCACAAACATAACCACGTGTTCTTTTGTGCAAACCAGGTCAACCAGTGACAATGTATTATCTCAGTGTAGCAATTGGATAACAAGTTAGCCAATTTACATAAAACTGTAAACACTGAAAAGGTCCATTATACAGTTGTCTAAGTATATATGCTAAGATATCTTATTCCTCGTAAAGTTTGATATAGTAAATTGAATAGTGTGTTTTAAAAAATAGTATATATATTCAATTATCTTGCTAAATACATATCATAAAGCATCACAAGTAGGCCTTTCATGATTGTCGAATAAAACATCTCACGTATTTATAATTAAATGTAATTGTTTATTGTATTAACAAACCAACTAAAAGTAAGATTTATATTACATATTAGACAACTTGTTCAGATTTCAACAAAATAATATGCTGCTTATTTCTTTCTGCATTTGTACTTTATATTTATAAACAATACATATTATCTCAAAAAGATGAACTTTGTGTGGTGAAAAAAAAATTGTACAATTTCCTAGGATAAGCATCAAAAGTTATTATAAGAATAATGTATAAAATATCCGTATATACGAGGGTAGTCCAATATTCTGTGAAGGCTAGACAAAATAGGTAGGAATTTGATATTCTAATATGTGATAAACCCATATAATCGAAACATTGTTACAATTTTACATTGAAGAATATCAACAAACAACACAAATATGCCATATGCCAAATATGCCAAAACCATGGCAACTATTTGAATAGCGGCGCACGTCAAACGTCAATTTTGCTTAACTGTTCTGTTGCAAAATCTTAACAGGACTGGTGTCATCCCAAAACATTCACGAATTACCTGACAGCTGTTTGCTGCCCCAACACTTCTTCGAATGTCGCCATTTAAAATTTCCTTTATTTCTATGAGATATTGTCAATTTTCCGTATCTCGTTCGTTTCTTAAGTTATGTAATTAAAATATTCTACGATGATGTCAATATAGCAGCAGAGGAAGTCAGTGTAATATTGTGTAGACACATCATCAGATAATTTATTTGAAATATACAAACTTTATTTAAGCCTATTCATAACAAACTGCACATTATTTGACGTGCGCCAGGAACTCAAAAACCGATGTTGTGAATATTGAAAAAAATAAGTAATTAGAGTAGATATTTGTGAATAATGTGTTGTGATTAAACATGATAAACCTATAGGTTGTATGTGTGAATTATTATATATGTTTATTGTTGTTAAAAATGAACCGTCTATAAGATTTAGCACGACTTTTGGGACAACCCTCGTAAAAAAGCATCTATCAGTGCATTTTTTGTCGAACTACAAGAAATTTCAGTTACTTTTACTCTTTAGAAGCATTCAACATTTGGCTAAAAGACACATTGTCTTTTAATGAACTGTATGCCGTTAAAATCTATACTCATGATCGATCGGTAAAAACGTGATTAACTAAAGACTTAATGTAATACAAAGAAAAAAGAAAAAGAGACGAGGAAAGAAGAAGTACACATATTTGTTGATTTTGTTCCTTAAGCCATAAGTTAACAAGTTTCCAAGTAAACTAACAAAAAGAAAGAATAAAGAAGTTTAAAGTTTTCAGGTGAATCGTACACTAACATAGTTTTGAATAGGGAAGTAAGGTCTTCACTTTTTTCAAGAAATCCGTCCTTTTCTATTCTAAATCGTCGGAATAGGAAACAGATAAGTTTTAAAAAAAGTTCAGTCGTAGAACAAAACTTCTGTATTGAAAGCTAGTGGTTTGATGTTATTTAATCTTCCACAAAAAGTGAGAAGATTTATTTTATATTCAATTGAAAAAAAACAACAAAAACAACTGAAATGTAAGCAGTTTGTGTAGACTTCTGCTCCCGGAAAAACTGAATTTCAACGTATTCCTGATATCTTTAATATTGTCCACAAAAATATTTTAAAGTAAGTGTAAGCAAAATTAATAACTAAAATTAAAATAATTTTAACATTTACTCACAATCCTTAATGGACGCCTGAAACCGCAAAATTACAATGTTTCAAGCTTAATTCAAAGGAGCCTGTTCATAGACTTACAGATGTAGAGACAGATAAAATCGTTTTACATTTGAATTTCTCGGGTGCAGCATCTCCGAAGCATATGCGGGTAATTAAGAATAAATAATATATGATTCAGAAATAAACAGCAAACTCCTTGATAAAGAGTTATTTGTAAAACTAATTTCTGTACTTAATGTTTAGCATATAACCATTTCGATATTGCTATGTGTTCAAGTGAACAAGCAATTTGTTTAAGTCCAACGCATAAATACAACTTGATTGAAAATCAAAAATAAAGATACTAACCGATTTTATTTTTACGTGGAAATCTTTCTGAGACTTGAATGAAAAAAGTTATTTGATTCTCTTTTGTAGATATCTTAATCATATTTCATAACTTAAAATATATACATGTAAAATAAAAAAAAAACATAAAATACAAAACAGAATGCAAATCATACGGAAAAAGAATCATGTATATTAACATATTAAGGCCTCTAGATTTACCTGTCTATCAAAGACTTGTTGGGTAAATAGAAGAAGGAGCTGATATATATCTTATCTTTATTTACGGTTTTTGTAAAACGTTATCGATCATGTATAGGATTTACCTTTTTATAAATACAAATGAACCAGTTATGCGTGTAATCATGAAGAAACAGTGAACAAAGACATTCGTCGTTAAAAGTGTAAATACTGCGGTTGTTGAGTACCTTTGTAATAGATATACTGAGTCTAAGATATACATGTAAACAAGTTTAGTCTTCAGGACAGTAAACAGTTGTCTAACTATATACTCAAAGATTTGTCTAAGTATATACTCTTAAGATATTTTTTGCTGTAAAGTGTAATGTGGTTAATTGAAAAGTGTGTTTTAAAAAATAATTTATCACCAACACTGATATATTATTTCAATTGTAACGTGTCGTAATCAACAAATTGATGTTGTCGTACCTGATATCAAGCTAAATTGCGCCTCGTATTTTCAGAGTATCGCATTTTAATTGTACGTCACATGTCTAAAACCTGATCTTCAATAGTGATCCTAATTGTTTATTTACTTTCGGACCTTCTTTTCAATTATCGTGCTAGAATACACGTCTTTACGCATCACAAGCAGGCTTTATATCTTTATCAAATAAAAATCACATGTATTTATAACTAAATGTACTTGTTTGTTATATTTTACAAACCAACTAAAAGCAAGATTCATATTACATATCAAACAAGTTGTTTAGTTTTCAACAATATAATATACTGCTTATGTCTTTCTGCATTTGTACTTTATACTTATAAACAAATAAACGATATATATCAACTCAATAAAAATGTACGTTAAGTGCGAAAAAATGTACAATTTGCTAGTATAACCATTAAAAGTTATTATAAGAATAATGTATACTATATCCGTATATAAATTGCATTAATAAATGCAAAATGTTTCGACAATGAGCACATTATCAACAATTATTTCAAATATAAATAAAAACACAAGGAGGTATCATTTAAATAGTCTTATTAATTATTGCTAGAAAAAATGTTGATTAAGTTTCGGGTGCCTTAGTATGAAGATTAAATTGTGATGAATAGTAATATTCTATTCTAGAGAAAATTAGTATCTGCCATATGAATGTATTTATATATTATTATCGGATCATGTCTCCAACATTTAAAAATAATTCTTTCATGGCTTTTTATGTCTGACAATATAACTATTTATGGTATTACAAGATTTCCATTAAAGACCAGTTCACTTTAGCCAATGCGCAAAGTCGTGACTTACTAAATGTGTTTCCGAGGTTCTCTCATTTGAGCTACTCAGTCGGTTAAATACTTTCTCCATTATCAGGCAACACTTATGTACCATAACACTTTCAAGGGAATATAGTTCTACAAACACTAGGACGAACGCGTGGGGTTAGGAGAAGTCGAAATATTGAAAGCACGCCAATAAGCTGAAAAAAGCTTGTTGTTGCAGACGAAACGACGAAGACACTTCAACTATACAACTGGTGAAACAAAAATAATTGACAGGTCAAAACACCTTGCCATAAGTCAGCAAACAATCATTCAAGCAGAAAACATATGTAATATGCACAAGTTTGTTGTCAAGCTACAAGAAATTTCAGTTAATTTTACTTTTTAGAACCATTCAACATTTGGCCAAGACACATTGTGATTTCACAAATTATATGCCGTTTAAATCTCTTTCTCTTGATCGATCGGTAAAAACGTAATTAACACGAATGTCTAATTTAAAACTTAATGCAATACAAACAGAAAAAAGAGAACAAATATTTGTTGATTTTGACCGTTACCCATAAGTTAACAAGTTTCCAAGTAAACGAACTCAAAGATACGAAAGAAGTTAAAGCTTTCAGATGAATTGACTAACATTGTTTTTAAAAGGGAAGTAAATTCTTCACTTTTCAAGGAATTTGTCCTATTATATTCTTGATCGTCGAAATAGGAAGCAGATTAGTTTTCAAAACGTTCAGTAGAGAAAACAAAACCTTGTGTACTTTATTTTATGGTTTGAAGTTGTTAATTCTTGGACAAAAAGTGAGTACATTTATTTTTCATTGATTGAAAATAGCTGAATATGTTAGCTGTTAATTTAGAATTTTACTTCGGGAAAAACTGAATTTCTGTGATATATTTAATATTTTAGTTTCAATTCCACATGTCTGGTATTCTCAAAACGAATTTAAAGTAAGTGTCAGGAAAGCAAATAACTATAATTAAATTAATTGTAACATTTGCACAGAATACATAAAGGAAGCCTGAAACCGTACAATTACAATGTTGCAAGCTCGGTTCAAAGAAGCCTGCTCATTGGCTTTTATAGTTGTAAGGACAGATAAAATCGTTTTACATTTAAATTTTTAAGGTGCAGCATCTTTTAAGCATATGGGTAAGTTAATCATAATTTTTTTTCATATTCAATATACATGTATTTTAACGTCATCATACATATTGAAAAATGCAGGTGCAAGCGAAGAATATATAGGGAAATATATAAAATAACTAAAACAAAAACGGTCGAGCATACTGATGAATAGGCAATACGTTACTGCTAAAATAAATCTTAATGATATCCTTTGAATTAAATGGTATTCATTGGGGTGAAGATCTCTGCTTTCTACTTTTTACATGTAAAGAAAAAAAAAACAAAAACCAACATTAAACCAAAAATATTTTGCAGGTAAAAAATATATGTAAGATAATTTATCCGCAAGCCATTACACATAAAGCAGTATATGTTAGAACTATGACACAATCCTGTTAAGAATTATAGTTTGTGATTCAAAAGGACAAGTATTGTAAATGTATAAAAAAACGAAGCATAATATGTACAATCGGAGAATTCCATTTAGTAACTACTCTAGAAACAATGAATGAACAAGTCTCTGTTTCTTAAATATTTTAATGTTCTTTCTTTCGAAACAGTATGTTAAAAAGTCATATTGTACTCTATATATGTATATTAACATGTGACTTAGAAATAAACAGTAAACCTTGATAAAGAATGATTTGTAAATCTTTGAATTAGGATACTTTCCTGTACAAAATGTTTAGCATTTAACCATTTTAATCTTGTCCAAGCGAAAAGACATTGTTTACTGTCAAACGCATAAATACTTTTTGATTGGAAAGAAATCAAGATGACCGATTTTATTTTGACGTGGGAATCTTTTTGAGACTTAAATGAAAAAAAGTCACCTGGTTCTTTTTATAGATATCTGAATCATATTTCATAACTTTAAATTAGACATGTAATATAAAAATACATCAAATTCAAAACTTACAGGAAAAGAAATACATGTATGTAGGTTAACAGTTTGAGGCCTTTAGTTTTATCTGTGTTTTCTGTCAAAGGCTTGTTAGGTAAATACAAAGAGTTAATTAATATATTTATTTACGGCTTTTGTAAAACGTTATCGGTCAAGTATAAGGTTTACCTTGAACCAGTAATGCGTGTAATCACGTAGCAACAATGAACAAAGGCATTTCTCGTTGAAGGTGTAAACACTGTGGTTTTTTGAATTTTCTTATCGTAGAAATACTGAATCGAAAATATAACAAAAGTCTTTAAAACAGGTCAGTACAGTACCAATTTGTTGTAGTGTATGGAACGCCATAGCTGCCTCATGTTGTTACATTTCTTTTAATCTTGCCTATAAAGCGTCTTTTATGCGAAATATTTGTGTTGTGTTGTCATAGTATTTTGTCGACTCGTCTAAACATTGCATTATTATGCGTAACAGTTGTCCTTGCACTTCAAAATGTGATGTTGACTTGTCTTAACATTGTTTAATTATTTAAACAGTTTTACATTGTATTTATTAACAGTAGTGTAATTATGCCAAAATGTCGTTTTGGCTTGTATAAGATGTGTCATGTTATGTCAACTAGTCGCGCTATTTGGTCAAATTGTGGAGCTGTTTTGTCAGAAAACTGTCTGATCATTTGAAACAGTAGTGTTTTTGACGAAATTTGATGTTGACTTGTCAAAGCACAGCTTTATTTTATCAAACTGCTGTGTTATTTTGTCAAAATATGGTATTTTAATGCGTTAACATTGTCTTCTTGTGTCAAAGAAAAATGTTAATTTGCCAACGTACACTACTGAATTGTCTTATTATATCAAATATTCGCATTATCTTGCCGAAATGTGGTGTTGACTGGACTTAATCATCCCTTATTATGATAAACTGTTTGCTATTTTGTCATAAAGCGACTTGTTAAAACTCAGTCTTATTAACTCAAAAAATTGCGGTATCTTGTCGAAATGTGGTTATGACTTGTCAAAACTCTTTCTTATTATGTGAAACAGAAGTTTTAAAAATTTGATTTTTTTCTTGTAAAAACTGAAAAACATATTTAGTTTCGTCTTGAGAAAGCGCTGTCTGATTTTGTTAAACTGTCCCGTTATCATTTTTGCTCTATCTTTTCACGCTTTGCGCGGGCTCTGGTCACGTGATACTAAATTTGGACAACATCACATCTGGACAGGATAACACGATTATCTCAAATAATGAGGCGGTATTTAGACAAGTTAACATAATAAATTGGGAAGTCAACGCCACTGTCTGGCATAATAATACTGTGTCTTAACAAGAAAACAACAAGTTTGAAAAGGAAAAATGATACTTCGCCGTAAAAGGACGATATTTAGTCTAATTCACACCGAAACTTGACAAAATGAAATGACAAAAGAAAAGGTGGCGTTCGTGTTAGATATATTATGATTTCCATTAGCATGTTAACGTGAACACCGGATTTGGACATTATTACATGACGTATTGAAATAATAAGATAGTGTTTAGACAGGTCAGTACTAAGTTCGACAAGATTACATGAATATTTGACGTAATAAGACGCTTTAAGACAGGTCCTCATAAAACGTTGGCTAGCCAACACTAAGTACTATTATACATAATACGGCGTTCTTAGGGAAAAATAAAACGAAATGTAACAGCATTAGCCAGCTATGGCGTTCCATAGTAGTTTATACTCGGATATCACACATTGCTCATAAAGTGTGACGTGGTAATTACCTCCTTAAACAACGAAGTTGGCCTTTCATGATTTTCTAATAAATAAAACATATGGAAGAAAAAAATCAAGATTTATGTGACATGTTATAAACAAAAGTTTAGTTTTCAAAAACATAATATGCTGGTCATTTTTTGTTATAAATGAATGGATAAACAATACATGTTAAAAGTAAACGGTAGGATTTTATGGTACAATTTGCTTCTGGATAACCATGTATAGTTTTATTTCCAGAATAATGTATAATAGTAGATTTACAACTACACGTATATAATACGTATTATCTGCTATATGAATATACGTCATATCGGATCATGTATTTAACACTTGCAAACAACTTTCAGAAATATTTTTTTCGTGACTTGTTGTTATGCCTGATACTATATACTTTCAACATATATATTTACGGTATTTGCTAAAATTCCATTATAGACCAATTCACTCATCCAAACATCTTTGCACCAAGATAATACATAAAATTTATAAAAATAGGAAATTGTTGATAATATTGGAATGCGCCACTGAAATATATTTTCCGTTATGCCAATCTTACATAAAAAGTCTAATAAAGCAAATATTCCTTTTCATTAATAAAAGGTAGGTAGCTGCATTCATAACAGGATAAATGGGTACTGACAAACGAAAGGAAACGTGTACGATTTCGTTTACTATTAAGACAAGGTTATCTACGTTATTTGTTTTTTTATGGCTTAGTATTTCTTAACATGCGCGACATGTATAAATAGTTCTCTTCAAATGTTGTAAAGTTTTATTGTTTGCGCTTTGAAATAAATATCTGTTATCAGTTCACTAATTCACGATTTCAACTTCATGAATTCACGATTCCAACTTCACGAATTCAGGATTTCAACTTCACGAATTCAACTACGTAAATTCACGGTTTCAACTTTATGAATTCACGTTTTCTACTTCATAAATTCACGATTTCAACTTCAGAAATGCACAATTTCAATTTCATGAATTCAACTTCGTGAATTCACGATTTAAGCTTCATGAATTCACGATTTCAACTTCATGAATTCACGATTTCAACTTCACGAATTCACGATTTTCACTTCAGGATTCAATTTCGTGAATTCACGATTTCAACTTCATGAATTCAATATTTCAACTTCAAGAATTCACGATTTTAATTTTACGAATTGACGATTTCAACTACATGAATTCACGATTTCAACTTCAACGTATATGCCACGTGACCATGAATTCGTGAAGATGAATTCGTGAAGTAGAAGTCATGAGTTCTTGAAGTTGAAATTGTGAATTTGTGAAGTTGAAATCGTGAATTCACGAAATTGAATCGTGTAGTTCAAATCGTGAATTCATAAAGTTGAAATCGTAAATTCGTGAAGTTGAAATTGTGAATTCACGAAATTGAATCGTGAAGTTCAAATCATGAATTCGTGAAGTTCAAATTGTGAATTCACGAAGTTGAAATCGTGAATTCGTGAAGATGAATTTGTGAAGTTGAAGTCGTGAGTTCGTGAAGTTCAAATTGTGAATTTGTGAAGTTGAAATCGTGAATTCACGAAATTGAATCGTGAAGTTAAAATTATGAATTCATTAAGTTGAAGTCGTAAATTCGTAAAGTTGAAATTGTGAATTCACGAAATTGAATCGTGAAGTTCAAATCATGAACTCATGAAGTTGAAATCGTGATTCATGAAGTTGAAATCGTGAATTCATGAAATTGAAATCGTGAATTCGTGAAGTCGTGGATTCCGTATGTTTAAAACGTGAATTCACGAAGTTTGATTTGTGAATTCATGAAGATGAAATCGGTAATTCATGAAGTTGACATGGCCCTACCGGTCTTTTGTATTTTTAGGCTAAATTTTTCAAAAAAGAACGGAGAAATCGAAATAGAAAATCGTGCGTGGAAATAAGTCCATGTTAACAGCAAACGTCATTGTTTTAGTCTGGGAAAAACGTGAAACGTAGTGGACTTTAACATTCATTATTACAATAATTTGGTTACATATTTGATAAAAATCAATGTAGGAGTGGATATTGATAGTGAAAAGATTTGTATTTTATTATATTCTGATGACATTGTGTTGCTGGCTGAGAACTCAAATGGTTTACAGTGTCTGTTACACGTTCTAAATGACTGGCGTTCTGTAAATGATATGACTATTAATTGTGAAAAATGCAAAGTTGTACATTTTAGACATGCAACAGTTACTAATACACATCAATACATATTATAACACTTTATGTCTTCCGAAGATGATTCTCTGACCTAACTCGAAGCCTGTTAAATAAACTATTATCTTGATTATTAACATAAACTATTATCTTGATTATCAACATGTCGATATCTACAGATAGCGATAACCAAATGTTTTACAGTCAATAAAGTAAAAAAAAACAACATGCTTTTCCTAATTCACTGACTACAGATATATTCTAACATTTGGCTTAGCGAAATAATGGCTATTTTAATTGAAAACCAATAGTATAAGACTGACAACGGTCAAAGGGATGGGTCGGTGAGCAATATGACATGTACAATACAACGCAAAGGCCTCGAGTGACGTATCTATCCGCCTGTCAGTTACATATTTACTCCAAGTTCATAGAGCACGAAATACTTGTGCTTATAATTCTTAAACTGCAATAAATATTTAATATAACTGCTAAACATGTAGCTTAAAATGCTGGAAGAGTGTTTGGTCTTGTTATTGCGAAATGCAAAAGTTTAGGAGACGTTCCATACGCTGTCTACACCAAACTTTATGATTCAATTGTGTGGTCCGTGATAAACTACAGTGCAGCAATTCAGGAAGACCGGTCTTTCTTATGTGTTAATGCCGTCGATAATAAAGCCTTGGGGTTTTCTTTTGGTGGATATAAACCCAACGCGATACATGCAGGTATCATAATTGCTCTTTGAGCTAATGGTAAAGCAAACAACAATTGTAAAACTTTGTATTGTCGTGTTCAATGTTGGCTCAGACATTTTTATTACACTTCTAACCATGTATCAAAACATACTATTGTTGATAGTGATATATCTTTTTTGATGGATAAATAGGTACATATGTGACTGGAAACAGCTTATCAATAGATTTCTAGGTAGTTCGGGTAGAGGAAGAAATGAAGAAATAAACTAAGAATACATTGTACTTTTAGAAAAGATTATAGTGTTGAGTAATATTGCACCATGATTATGCCACCTTTACACTTATCTGCATTCAGTAAATTTCGATGTGGTGTTGCTCTCATTAGATCGAATCTGGAAAACATGAAAACTTAAGTGAACAAAACTGTACTTGTCCATTTTAAAATGTTGAATCAGAATCATATGTTATCTTACAGTACTCACTTTATAATGATTACAGATAAACTTATTCCATGAGGCGGCAGCCGTCGATCACACTTTTATAACCTTCAAGTCAGATAATGATAAACTTGTGTTTTACTTTTAACAAATACCTTCTTAATTAGAAGATGTACTAAAACCTGTTTCGATATTCTAAATAGACGTCAATCTTATCTATGTATATACTATTATATGTTTCTATAAAATAATGAGAAGACGCTTATCAGGTCACTTAGTATTTAAAATCCAACCTTTTTATGACAGAAGTGCTCCTCTTTTACCTGCTTTATTCTTACATTTGTTTTACATACGATTAGCAGCTGTTTTATCATGTAAATTGTCTTTGATATAAAATACATTTTTATGTGCATACATTTGTAGTCTCTTGTAATTATGTATATAATGGTTATATACATGTTTATGATATGTTTTTATGTTGTTTTATATTGTAGTATTTATATAGAAGAGAATTTAAAAATAAATAAATAAATACATTTTTTATAAATGTATCAATGAACCAAGTACATTGCCTTTAATTACTATATAACATAAAAGCGACGAAACCACTTTCGAACCTCTTCATAAATTAAGTTCGCCGAACCGGTAGTTCACTGAAACCACAATAATTCAAGAAAATTCATTCAGTCATAGTAAACTAAGCCTTTCATTGCATCGCTCATCTGATATCTTATAGAAAACATTAATTATAACCTACCGAACAACAACTTAAAAGCTTATTAAAAATTATTACCAAAAAAATTTGAAATCTGTAGACTGAGAAAAAGATCAATAAGATTAAAAATAATTGCTTGATAAATTATCTGGAGCACATCCATAAGTCATTAAGGCAGGGATCGGGCACTATTGTTTTGATGTAGCCGATGCACTGCAAATTTCTAGTTTCGGTGATAGCCACATCTTTGGAACCAGAAAGACTGTGTATATGTGAGGGTTCGACTAGAGAAAATTCATGGCGTCACTTAGGTCTAACCATAGTTAGCGACCGAATCCTGCCAGTATTATTTTTATACGCAAGATAGTAATTTGTATTTCTTTTTCATAAACGTATGTAAAGATGAGCTCCTTGCTTGTTGCGGCCATTGACTTTGGGACAACATACTCGGGATGGGCGTTTTCCTTCAAACACGAATTCGAACAAGACCCTACAAAGATTTCTGCGAAAAATTGGACTGGTGGCCAACTTGTGTCACAAAAAGGTATGAAGATAAAGTACAAAAAGGATAACTATATTCAACGAGTTTAATTTTTTAAACATACTGTAACATTGTAACGTTGATGTTATGATATTTAAAAGATAATCAATACCTAATTAACCTAACAATAAATATGAAAAGATGAAAATCCAAAATTTAATTGGCATTGATATACTTTAAAGTTGAATCAATGAGTTTTCAGAACGCAAAGATCCGCACAATTTCTTCTCCCAAATATAGTGCAATAAAGGTCGTTAAGGTAGACCACTGCTAATGCATTACCTCCATTTTGAAGAGTATTCAAATAGGCTAAAATTCTTTTGTCAACTGCATTTAAACTTCATACCCCAGAAGGGGCAATTATTTATATTTCTCTTTTTTTCTTTTTAACAGTATTTATGTATCTCTCTGATCCCTTATGTTTGATTTTAATTATATAATTATTGTAGGTATTTATTTGCTAAATAAAGGCAAATTTAATAGAATATATGATACAAGATATTTTCAAAGTTTAATAAAATAAAAACTACAAGGTATAAGTATTTTTGTTGTTGCAAGATCAACCAATATCCTCGTAAGAACATGTAGACAAACTTTGAAAACATCCACTAATTGTGGTAAATTTTAGAAGGTTTTTTATATAGGGAAATTGGCAAATAAGTGTTAAAAGTGGGTGGGGTAGGG
Organism: Ruditapes philippinarum; assembly: GCF_026571515.1. Classification (NCBI taxonomy): domain Eukaryota; kingdom Metazoa; phylum Mollusca; class Bivalvia; order Venerida; family Veneridae; genus Ruditapes; species Ruditapes philippinarum. The sequence continues at coordinate 114,442 of NW_026867283.1, read as the reverse complement.
TAAATTTGTATACATTTTAAATACATTTTGTTGAGAAACAATCAGCTTGCTCGTGTAATTTGTTACCTGAATGTTATTTTTTTGTTTTCTTTTTACAATGAGCAATAGGTAAACATTTTTCATCATGATGATTATTATAGATTATTTAGAGTTTCCTCATTTCTGAAAAAAGCAAAGTTTTGATTAAAGAGATGTCCATAACTCTTAAACCCAAGGTAAATTTTATTTAAATTTTGCACAAGGTGACTTTTAAGGCATATAACTGTCCTATGTTGTTAGTTTTACAGAACCTTATACTGTCCATTAGGGGTGGTATATCATATATTAATAAATAAAAATGTGCTCTATAGTTTGTTTTATATATTCAGTACGAGTTTTAATTGACAGTCAAAATAAGAAATTATCTTATTCTTCATGTTATTTATAATTATAACCATAGGACCAACATGCGTTCTAATTCATCCGGACGGTAACACGTTGCACTCATTCGGATATGAGGCTGAGAGCAAGTATGGGGAACTGGCACTTGATCAACAACACAAAAATTGGTACTTTTTCAAACGCTTTAAGATGAGCTTATTCGGTAGAATAGTGAGTTTATTATTCACTTCATCCCTGAAATTCTACATAAATTGAGCAGTATTTAATTTAGCACTTTTCAACTCTGGTATAGGCGTTCAATCAAAATGTTTACACTGTTGTATTTGTAATATTATGTACAATTCTAAAGCAAAAGGTTATGCAGGAAAATATAAGATACCTGTTAATAAAAACTTTATGATATATATATATATATATATATGCCAAATGTACAAAATCGCATAGAACGTAAAATTGTCTGAGGTACTCAGTATATTGTATTAAATAAATTTTACTATTCCATACACCAATATCTGATCAATGTCTTAACACTACGGTATGGAACGCCATAGCTGCCTCATGCTGTTACATTTCTTTTTATCCTGCCTAGAAAACGTCTTAACTTGCACTTTCCAGTACCGTCCATGAACAGGCTCAATCAAACCGAGCCTGCAACATTTTCAATTTTGCCGTGTTGGGCTTTCTTTAGGGATTCTGTATTTATCTATTTTATTATGTCAACTATTAGTGCTGTGTTGTCTAAACATTGCCTTATTATGCGTAACGGTAGTCTTATCTCTTCAAAATGTGATCTTGACGAGTCTGCAATTCTCATGTAATTTCATTGTGATTTATGCTTCCGAGGGATCACTTTGTTTCTAGAATTTTGTACTTCACAACAGCAGGTGTCAAGTGCCGTGTGGCAGCTGTAAAAAAGTGCCCCGTACTTCACTTCAGTGTTGTTATATTTTCTGGTCCTTCGGGATCATTGATGCCAGCAATATTAAGTGTTGAGAATTAAGTATCGCTCAAGCCGGTGCTAGGGGCATGAGGGATGTTGCACTTGATCATTATCTCTCTAGACGAGAAAACAATGGGCGGAACTAAATAAAATGGAATTTTGAAAGGGGGTCTGAGGTTATGAAGCCTGCATATCACAGATATGACGTCAAAAGACAAATTTAAAAAGCAGGCCACATATCCTAAGTGTGATTCAACAGTATTCAAGTTAGGAATACTGGAACCATCCAACAAGAAAGATGCCGAATAGAAAGAACTAAAATAACACAAGCACAACAATTATGTCGTGCTGAAAGATCTTTAAGGATCGGAAATATAACATCCCTGATTTAATGTACGGGGCGACTTTTACAGCCTCCACATGGCACAAACAACGCTGATGTGGCGATAAAATAGAGTGAAATAAGAATCCCTAAAGAATGCCCAACACGGCACAATTGAAAATGTTGCAGGCTCGGTTTGATTGAGCCTGTTCATGGACGGTTCTGTAAAATAGAGTAAAATAAGAATCCCTAAAGAAAGCCCAACGCGGCAAAATTGAAAATTTAGCAGGCTCGGTTTGATTGAGCCTGTTCATGGACGGTACTGTCAAGTGCAAACTACCGTCCACGCCCCCTAGCACCGGCTTAAGCAGAATTCAACATTTAACATGAACTACTAAAATTTAGAATTTTGAAACATCCGCAGATGTGTAAAGTGCAAACTACCGTCCACGACCCCTAGCACCGACTTAAGCAGAATTCAACATTTTAAATGAACTGGTAAAATTTAGAATTTTGAAACATCCACAGATGTGTTCATATGGCGGTTATCATGGAACCTTCAATGTGACACGTTAGTGCCATTTCATGAAAAGCGGCATATGGTCCCCAAATAAAAAAATGCATGAGCCCTAAAACGAGAAAACAATGGGCGTAACTAAATAAAATGGAATTTTGAACGGGGATCTGAGGTTATGAAGCCTGCATATCACAGATTTGAAGTCAAAAGAAAAAATTTAAAAAGCAGGCCACATATCCTAAGGGTGATTCAACAGTATTCAAGTTAGGAATACTGGAACCACCCAACAAGAAAGATGCCGAATAGAAAAAAAGTAAAATAACACAAGCACAACAATTATGTCGTACTGAACGACCTTATTATGATTAACTGTATGTTATTTTGTTGAAAAGCGGTTTTGACTTGTTAAATTTTAGTTGTATAAAGTAAAAAAACTATGTCTTATAATGTAAAAGAGAAGTGCTATATTATCAAAATTTGATGTTTTCTTGTAAGAGAAAAACAGCAATCTTATCATATCTAATAATTGTTTCATTTTATTAAAATTAAGTTCTGTCTTGAGAAAGTCTGATTTTGTTAAACTGTCCCGTTATTTTATCACGTTCCGCGCCATCTCTATTCTCGCGCGCTCTGGTCACACGATACTTAATTTGGACAACATCGCATCTTTACAGGATAACACTATTATCTATGAGACGGTATTTAGGCACGTTAACGTAATAAATTGGCACGTCAACGCCAGTGTATTACATAATGATACTGTGTTTTAACATGTAAATACCACATTTGAAAAGGAAAAAAGTGATACTTCGCCATAAAAGGACGATGTTTAGTCTAATTAACACCGCACCTTGACAAAATAAAATGACACTTTGACAAAAATATAATAATTTAAGACAAGTCATCACCACGTTTCGACAAGATAACATTACTATTTGACATAATAAGACGAAATCTAGACAAGTTAAATCTGCAAATGGACAAAATAGCGTGACATACTTAAATAGCGGTTAAACAGTTCATTTCCTTAATGTGTAAAGATACAACCACATTTCACATAATAAGACAGTGTTTAGGCAGGTTAACCTAATATTTGGACAAAACAACATGGTGATCTGAGAAAAAAGGGCAGTGATATGTTAATACCATCTTTTGACAAGTCAACAATACTGTTTGACATAATTAAATAACGTTGGCACAAACAAACATAATTTAGTGGCAAAAAATCGGAAAAATTAATCACAACAAAATCAAAAGAGAATTGTAGACTCGGTTTGATTGAGTATATACATGAGAGATAATGAATATGTGCAACATCCTTCACGACCCCTAGCACCGGCTTGAGCGGTACTCAATTCTCAACAATTATAAGTACTGGCATCAATGATCCCAAAGGACCAGAAAAATATAACAACACTGAAGTGAAGTACGGGGCAACGTTGTACAGCTGCCACACGGCACTTGACACCTGCTGTTGTGAATTATAAAAATCTTGAAACAAAGTGATCCCTCGGAATCATTAATCACAATAAAATCACAAGAGAATTACAGACTCGGTTTGACTGCGTCTGTACATGAGGGATAATGAATATGTGCAACATCCCTCACGCCCCATAATACCGGCTTGAGCGGTACTCAATTCTCAACACTTAGTTATGTCAACACTAGGATTTTACATAATAAGTATATTTTTAGACAGGATTACAACAGTGTTAGACATGAAGTCATGATTTCTTGGCACAATTAGACAGAAAAACACCAACAAAGCAACATAACAGTTTGACAAAAAAGAACAATACTCGGACAATTTAATATAAAGGTTGAACAAGATATCATTACTAGCCAACATGATAAGACATGAGTTTGACAACTAGTCACCAAGTTCCTACAAGATAACACTACTGTTTCACATAATAAGACAATATCTAGACAATTTACCACAACATTTCGACAAGACAGCATTCTATTTTGACATTAAAGACATTCTTTAGAGAAGATAATGCCGAATTTGAGCACAAATGACGTAGCAGTCTAACATAATGTGACGGTGTTTAGACAAGTCAATACCACATTTGGACAAGACAAAACACAGCATAATATAATACAAAAGTGTCATACCAAACCAGGATGGATCATATTTGGACAAGATGACACCTAATATGATAAACAAGATCAACAAGGAAAGGCGGCGTTCAATGAACGCCACCCCCATATGACCCAGCAACAAGAACCAATGGCAAGGAGCCCAGGCGGACCCCAAACAAAAACAGGACAGGGCAAAGACAGAGCACGGACAGGTTCCGTCAAGGTAGCACTACTGTTCCACATCATAAGAAGATTCAAGAAAATTCAACACGACATTTAAACAAGGCTGTTTTAAGACATGTTGAAATCTTAATTCGAAAAGATGGCGTGCGTGTTAGACATATACAGACTTTCATTAGGCATGTTAACACCGGATTTGGACATGATAACATGGCGTTTTGAAATAATAAGACAGTATTTAGACAAATCAGCACTACGTTTTGACATGATAACATGAATTTTTGATGTAATAAGACTTCGTTAAGACAGGTTCTCATAAAAACGTTGGCAAGCCGCCAACACTACTATAATACATGATAAGACGTTTGTAGGAAAAAATAAAACGAAATGTAACAACATGAGGCAGATATGACGTTCCATGCTACGGTATCGTCATTCAATCGCTATGTTTAGTCTTTTCCCTGCTATTAGACTTCTGGCCGTCAGGCAGTATTTAAAAATTGTTGCCCCTCTCATCCTGAAATGTCGATTAAGGTGATTGCCATCTACAGTTTGCTACAGTTTGTCTGAACGTCGACATTTTTCTGGTGAAAAACTAAATTGTCAGTAACTTTTTTGACAATCGCAGCTGCATAATATGGATAAAACCTTTTTTCGCATTAGGACATAGAACGGAATTTAATGATTGAAGATGCAAGTGGTAAAGAGCTTAAAGCAAAGACTGTTTTTGCTTTGTCAATCAAATATCTTAAAGATGACTTGGTTAAGATGTCAGAGAAACGCATTGCTGATGATTGCATAAGAGACAGTGATATTCACTGGGTATTAACAGTTCCAGCTATTTGGAATGATGCCGCCAAGCAGTTTATGAGGGAAGCCGCCGAAGAAGTAAATTTACAAAACTATATATATAATTATAAAATGGATTTTTTATGTAACTTTTATATACGTATTTTCAAAATATTGTTCGATTTAAGGATTTGAAAGATATAAAGTAAAAAATAGATGATCAAGATATGTAAAATTCATCTTAAGAGTAAAACGTAGTCAGTGTATCTAATTTGTTTTTGAAACTCATTATCTCAAGCCCCACCCCCTCCCCGAAAAAGAAACAAAATTAAAACAAACCAGCTAAACAAAATATTATCGAATGCGTTAAACAATTTGGTTTTTCATTCGCAATGATCGTCTATTCTAGGATTTGAAAAATCGGGGGATTTTGTCGAAAAATGAGAATTTTTAACATTTGTTCATTTTTTCCTTCTTTCTCTATGTAAAATTTTCCCCCTGCCTCTGAAAAAATAGGGGGGAATTCTAAACATTATGGATAAATCCCCTCATCCCCCTCCTAGTATAGACACTGCTAAGATAATTCTTATTACTTTAAATTATTAGCTCACCAGAGCCGAAGGCTCAGGGTGAGCTATTAGTATCAAAGGGGGATGCTCAGGCGTCTGTCGTCCGTCGTCATGCGTCAACAATCGTCTTCTTCTCTGAAACTACTAAGCAGATTTACTTCAAATTTGGTCTGTAGCATCCTTGTGACAGTCAAACTTGAATTTGCTCATGTCATTCCAATTGGCCCCTTTTAGGGGTCTCTAGGGCTAAAAATAGAAAAGCCTTTAAACATCTTCTTCTACAGAACTAATGGATGGATGATCACCAAACTTTGTCTGTAGCATTCTTTGGAAGTTTTTTTTATCAAATTTGCTCATATGAATTTCATTGGCCCCTTTTAGGGGCCGCTATAGCTAAAAATAAAAATACAGTTGACCCTCGGTAACTCGAAATCCAAGGGACTGGGTATTTTACTTCGAGAGAAACGGAATTCGAGTAACGTGGAACTACCGCCATTACGTTGACTTCGTACATGTATATACATGTACCTGATTGAATGTGCAAAGAAGTAGGTTTCTTATTGTTGTTAGCGGCAATGCTGCAATATTTAACCATTGAAATGACGGTAAATCACTTTCTACTACAAATTTTAAATGAACAAAAATATATCATTCAAAATTTAATACATGTATATTAATAGTGAAACATAAACACACAATTATATTTGATTTAATTGATCATCGGACGAAAACGAAATTAGCAACTATCGTGAACCGGAAGTACAAAATAATGTATGCAATATGACGGAACATTAATTATACAAATATCATTTACGTTGATAATACACATCAATACCTAGGCTGTTATTTGACTAGGCTGTTATTTGACTAACACCCGTCAGACTTTTTTTTAAAGAAATGTAATTAAATTTTAATTTAGTTATCTAACTGTTAAAACCAATTAAGTCGTGAAACGGATTAAAGACACTTTTACGACGTGTTAATAAAACATTATGACCGGCAATTAAAATTACTATGAAACGTGTAAATCACGAGTGACAACATCTCACCTTGATGTCGCCGACCTTTGATCAGTCGGCTGTTTTCACACTTCGACTAATTGAGATGAAAATATGTGGACTTTAATTGACGGGACCAAATTTTCTTTTCGACTAAACAGGAGTCTCGGTAAGTCAAAATTTGACCTAAGCGGAGTTAAAATACAAAGATAAAGAAGGAAATTTGACGGGACTTTAGAAATTATTCGACTAAGGCGGAATTTTGAGTAAAGCGATTTTGACTTACCTTTAAACGTCTGTTTCTATATAACTAATTGATTGATGATCACCAAACTTTGTCTGTAGCATTCTTTGGTAGTCTTTTATCAAGTTTGCTCATATTAATCTGATTGGCCCCTTTTAGGGGTCTCTAGGGCTAAAAATAGAAAAAAACCTTTAGACATCTTCTTCTACCGAAATAATTGATGGATGATCACCAAACTTTGTCTGTAGCCTTCTTTGGTAGTCTTTTATCAAGTTTGCTCATATTAATTTCATTGGCCCCTTTTAGGGGCCGCTATAGCTAAAAATAGAAAAACCTTTTGACATCTTCAACAGATCTAATTGATGGATGATCACCAAACTTTGTCTGTAGCATTCTTGGGAAGTCTTTCATCAAGTTTGCTCATATTAATGTCATTGGCCTCTTTAAGGGATCTTTAAAGCTAAAAATAGAAATACCTTTAAATGTCTTCTTCTGCAGCACTAATAGGTGGATGATCAACAAACTTTGTCTGTAGCATTCTTAGATAGTGTATTATCAAGTTTGCTCATATTAATTTGATTGGCCCCTTTTAGGGGTCTCTAGGGCTAAATATAGAACAACCTTTAGACATCTTCTTCTACAGAACTAATTGATGGATGATCACCAAACTTTGTCTGTAGCATTCTTAGGTAGTCTTTTATCAAGTTTGTTCATATTTATTTGATTGGCCCCTTTTAGGGGCAGCTAAAGTTAAAAATAGAAATACCTTTTATCGTCTCCTTCTACAGAAGTAATGGATGGATGATCATAAAATTTTGTCTGTAGCATTCTTAGGTAGTATTTTATCAAGTTTGTTCATATTTATTTAATTTGATTGGCCCCTTTAAGGGGCCGCTAAAGCTAAATATAGAAAAACCTTTGAACATCATCTCCTAATGAAATTTTTGATGGATGATCACCAAACTTTGTCTGTAGCATTCTTAGGTAGTCTTTTATCAAGTTTGCTCATTAGTCATATTAATTTGATTGACCCTGTTTAAGCTAAAGCTTTAATTCCACAGGTCATGGTATTTCTTCAAATTATAGTTTAAAGATATTCTATGCTCAAATTTAATATTAAAAAATATTGACAATGGATACACAGTCTTTTTATAAATATAAAATAAACGTGTTTTGACTTCACACAAAGAAGATATGTTATGTTTTAAACTCTTCACACTATAGGAGGTCACAGTATAAATATAATGATTATAAGTGTCATTAAAAAAACTTTTCTCATCTAAAGGCATGCATCTTTAATATGATGATACATTAATTACATTCCATGAAAATGTTTAAAGATATAAAGTATCTCATAACATATTTGCTCATTTTACATTACACCTTTAATGCAGCAAACATACAAAGTCTTCACAAAAAGTAGTATACAATCGTACCTATATTTGATACGAATGTATGTAATATTTTTCTTGTATAGAAAAAACCAACTTTACTTGGCCTATAATAGGATATGCAGCTTCCCATACAAAGTTTGTTCATTCTTTTATCCAAATTAGACATTTTCAGTAAGAATTTCATAAATTTCAATAAATTTCTATGATATAGGATATCTTTTCATAATGAAAGGGAAACAACTTATGTTGGAATGTGTACATATGTTATTCAATTTTTCCAAAAGAGGTTCAATGGCTTGGAGAAAGTCTTAATGTCATGACCTGTTTATGATGTGGAAATATCTTTCAGCACTAGAAATCGGACATCATATTCCATAATTGTAAGGTCAGTTGTAGGTCATTAACCAGGAAAAAAATAGGCCTAAAGAAACATTAAATTTGTTTCTCCTGTACCTGACTAACAAAGATGAGTTTGTATGCTCAATTTTGTTATTGAATTTTGTTAAAAATTGTATTTTTTTTTCATTTTTTTTTCTTGAATTGGATTTAAACTTGGAAAAAGCACATTTCAATAAATTTTGGGACAGACTGTTGAACCTGAGTTTCATGTGCATAATTGAATTTTGGTATCAGTGGAACTGTTTTTGATATTTTTGAAACCATTGCACATACTTTCTTGTTTTTGATGTACAGAGACTTGAAATTTGGAATGATATACAGAGACTTGAAATTTGGACCAGGAATGTAATTTCTGATGCGAAATTAATTAAGATATCAACTGACTACTTTTGATATTATTATTTGATATTGTTTGACCTAGTTTGTCGTTTTTTTATGTACCTGCTGGAAATTTGGACAAGGAGTCTAACTTCTGATCCTGAATTGAATTTTGATATGAACTGGCCTACTTTTGATATATTTGATAGCGCTTTACCTACTTTTTTTGTCTTTTATGTACAGACTTGAAATTTGGACCAAGGGTGTTATTTGTGTAATTTTTGATGTTGAATTCTATTTTGATACATGTTTTGCATGTGACATATTGTGTTTTCATTCAAAAAAGTTATAAAAAAAAATGTTTAGTCAAAATTAATCCTGCTCCAGTGGTCATTTATTCTGCATTTATTCTACATAGTCTCATAGGAATACACTTGCAACATACATATTTTAACAAAGCCTTTCCAAAATATTAGGGCAAAATATATTAATTTATATTGTGAATAATGAAATGATGTGTTAGATGAGTGATCTAGGGCCATCTTAGTGGCCCTATTTTTTATTATGAAGAAAAAAAGCTAAAACAATCAGTGTTGTGAAAGTATATTACTGGAGGGGCAAGTTAAAGTTTAGCTGAACTTGCCGAAAGAGCTGGACTTGCCTTTCAGCAAATTCTTTTAAAAATTAATTTCCCACACTGAAAAGCCGTTGTTTCTGGTGAGCGACTCAGGGCCATCATGACCCTCTTGTATAAATATTTGTTTTTGTCAGTTTACTTTTCAACAACGGCTAGATATTCTAAATTAACAAAAGTTACGAGACTGAATTTTGGTTTACGTTTTATCATAGAATAATGTATACGTTGTTAAACTATTGTATAAACAACGCCAACTGATTTCATTTATCATAGAATGATAGTTATGTTGTTAAACATTAATAAAATAGCTAGTCGTTTATTGTATGTGATTATGTTATTTGAATTAAGCTAGAGGTTTATTTGCAAGGTTGGCATACCGACTGAGAAACTAACTATTGCACTAGAACCTGAGGCAGCATCTTTGTTTTGTCGGCATCTACCAGTTGAGAAAAGTCTTAGTCGAGACAAAATATCATTGGCTAAATTTCAAGCAGGGACGAAGTACCTGGTATTGGATGCTGGTGGTAAAAAATATATTCTTACTCTTTACTATTCTGTAAACTTTTGCATGGACCTTTGGGAGTTGTTCATATTGTTAATGCAAGTGTACCACATGACCATGAAATCTGTCCTATTATATAGGTAACAGTACCATTTAACTCAGGTGATTTATTTTCTGAAAGCTAAAATGGCCGCGATTTTTGCTCGATTCAGCCTAATTATTTTCAAAGTTCATCATTAAGTGGCATCGCAAGATTGACTTTGACATCTATACAATTTAGTTGTTTGCACCATAGAGTGCCTTTCGGTCTTAAATATCTTAATGTTGTAAAATAGAAAAAGAAATATCCATTGTTTGTTTTTCGGAAGTTATTAAAATGAAACAAGCTGCTATAGAAGCATGGAACAAAGGGTTATTTAACAAATTTAATCAGTAAAACATGACAGTTGTGGTACACAGATTGAGGATATCATCGTAATTTCGTAAATGCACATTGTCACAAGCCATATGAAGAATATTCTAGATACGATAATATTTCAAAGATTTCATAACTATAAATGGGTTTGTGTTTTGATTTATGATTTATCCTTAAAGAATAAAAGAAAGAAATAACTTCAAGTACACTTATAACTTGTAAGGTAAGGAAGTTGAATTATTATTATTATTATTGGTTCCACTATTTTACAGTTAAATTTAGTTGATATTTTCAGAGTTTTACGGGTCTTCCGTGGCCGAGTGGTTAAGGTCGTTGACTTTACACCACTTGCCCCTCACCGCTGTGGTTTCGAATCCCGACAGGGACTTTGGATTCTTTAGGTAGCTATCCATCTAGCTTACGGAACGTCGGTTGCTCTACTCAGGTTCCCGTTCGTGTCTGAAATAATGTACCGAAGGACACCTGAGGTCTTCCTCCACCAGTAAAGCTGGAACTTCGCCATATTACCTATGTATCGGTGTGACATAAAACCAAAATAAACAAACAGATCATTACGATATTTGTTCGGGAAAGTAAAAAAAAAATCATCCCTCGAAAAATAGTGTTTCTCTCGGCGTTACAAACGTGTTATTTATGTTAAATTATATAGATAGTCATTTATCATAGACACACATGAGAATAGAGGTTGTTTATATTGAGAGTTCTGTCACGAATTTTATAACAGATGGTTGGTGACGTATGATACATTGGTCTTGGAATCTACATGATATTTTAAACCATATCTTAATGACATTACGTGAGCAATACAATTCCGAATCATTTTCGTTTAACAATACGGACATTTTGTCTGATAGGCTATATTTATTTATATAACAAATAATTATGTGCACGAACATGACAAATAAAATTCTTTATGATATAAACTACTCAAAATTTGCTAAGGATTACTTTTTCTACAGTGCGTTAGGTTTGTGTATTTGAAATAAATGAATTAAATATAATTAGATAGGCTTTGCTTTTTATGAAAATAATGACAATGGAAGTGTTCTTTGACGTTTGCCTGTTGCGGAAAGAGTGTGCTGGACAAAAATCAACATTTTGAAGATCACAAAGTGGAATAAAAAACGCCTTGTAAATCAGGACATGGTTGGCGTAAGGTGTTTAATACGTATGGTGTCTGTGGGCATTAATTACGGCCTGGCATCACCACCGAATGCGAATGCTGCTGAGTAGCCTGCAGACCTTGTGATGAGAAATATGGGCCCATTCCTCTATGATTACATGTTTTAGCTCCTGAACTGTTGATGGTTGGACCTGGCGTGAGGAAATGGCTTTCTGAAGCATATCCCTATCATGCTCAATTGGATTTAAATCAGGGGACAGCGCTGACCGGTCCATGCAGATTATAGTTGCCTCCTCAAGATATCGGTTTGTGATGTGATGACCCTAACCCAGCTCATGCAACCTGTTTCTAACATTTTGAGTCGTTGAACGTTCCCGACCTCCGGCGGGGCCCTGCTAGACATTTCCAGTCATTTAGAATCGGTTCCACATGCTAGAGACAACGCTCTGGGATACCCCAAGGTGTACATGACAAATCGTTAACTTAAGTACACGATTATGAGGTCCCCGTACAAGTGTATCGTTAGCGGAAATATGATTTTAATATGATTATAATAGGACTGAAATATGAAATGTCAAAAAGGTGATCCTTAGCAAATTTTGAGTTGTATATATTAAAGTAACACTATGTCCATCCCAGTGAAAATGGTGAGTGCAGAGTTAACGTCTATCTATCTTGCATTTTGCCATTATTGTGTCCAATTTTAGGTTTCCCTTTGCAAGAATAATATATAAACCACCTCTCAACGAAAACCTTCAAAATATTGTCCTAAATGTTAAGGTAAAGTCATATATTTTAGAAGAGTGGGGCATACTTACTAGTATAGTATAATAATTTAGTGTTATATATTTAATCCTTTTCAATTTTTGGTTAATTACCATCATAATTTTAAGTCGTTTGAAATATATTTGACATTTAAAAGTGAGCATAATGTCACTTTAACACAACATTCTATGGACAAAATAAGTTGCTCATTTATATAGCAGAATTAATATACATAGCAGATATGTAGAAATATTTCATTTATGTCAAATGCTGCTAAACAAGATAAAGGTAATGGGAACATACGATATTGATAAAAATTTGTAAGTGTTTTCTTTTTTAATATTGAAGGCGGAACAATAGACATCACCATTCATGAAGTATTACGAAACGGGAATCTAAAAGAGCTCCACAAGGCAAGTGGTGGAGCATGGGGTGGGACCAAGGTTGATGAAGCTTTCGAAGCCTTTCTGTCAGAGATTATAGGTGGGTATCCTGGAATTAGTGTTGTAACAATTATTAATTAAAGTATTTCTCAAATTTTATGTGAATTAATTTTGATTTTGGAACTTAAGATAAGGTAAGTATGATTTTAGAGTATCGTGAATTGTTATTCACCCAGAGGATTATAAAAGGCAACGACTTAACAAAGCTGGTATTGATTTATTCTAGTTAAAATTAATAGGTCAATCAGTACCAGGTATATAACGTATTTATCCACTCCTCGAATTTTAATTTTTGCCCTTTTCTTATGTGAAAATATGCCCACATTCATTTGCATTTTGGGAAACAAAAGTACAATACATATGTTTAAAAAAATTTAAAATATCAAAACCGAAAGATATCTTTAAACTTTTCCTTCATTTAAAGGTTAAACAGGGTAAAAAAAATTCAAAGAAAATCACATGGATGACTTCATAGATATGTTTCGAGATTTTGAAATAAAAAAGAGAGAAATTGCTCCAGGAAAGACTGGAAAAATCACTTTGAGGATTCCAATTTCACTTGTTGAAATAGCAAGCGAAACAAGTGGTACACCTTTAAAAGAGTGTGTCGTAAAATCAAGGTTTGGAGAACAGTTAGTCCTAACTGGTGACAAAATAAGGATGGAAGCTGATGTAATGAAAGATTTCTTCGCAATTCCACTTCAGAGTATCCTCAATCACGTGGAAACACTTCTGGCAGACCCACAAGTTACTAGTTGCTCGGCAATTGTCATGGTTGGTGGTTTTTCTGAGTCTCCAATGCTGCAGGAACATATTCAAGATCACTTTCCAGACATGAAAATCATCATTCCAGACGAGGCAGGTTTGGCTGTTTTAAAAGGAGCAGTTATATTTGGTCACAACCCGACAACTATTGCCGAGAGAGTTTGTAAATTTACTTACGGCGAAAGAGTCTCTCATTGTACCACTGATAAATGCAAACATCCAAACACCAACACAAAACTTGACAAAAATGGTAAGATGAGATGCTATAATATTTTCAAAATTCATGCTAGAATAAATCAGTCTGTTCAACTTGGCGAAGAACAAAAAGAGGCTACGTGTCCCCCTCTCTATGATACACAAACAAAAATAAGAATAAAGATATATGATTCTCCAAACCCCAACCCAGTTTTTGTTACTGATCCAGAATGCAGAAAGATTGGCACGTTCACTGTTCCTATTCCTGACACGTCGTTAGGCAAAGCAAGGAAATTTGGAACAACATTTCTTTTTGGAGGCACAGAGATTGAAGTAAAAGTTGTTGACAAAGTAACTGGCGAAGTTACAAAAAGAACTGTTGATTTTCTTGATTGAATGTTATAAGACAATAAACAAGTCTGTACAGCCATGATTTATGAAATCATTGGCTAATTAGCTTTTGCCTTAAAATAAATATTTTCAACCAGATGTGTATTGTAGAATGATGATGATCATGCTTGTGTTGCTTTTTTTAGTATTGATTCTTATTTCTTATCCTTATGATCTGTAATTTAATTTAGTGTATTTAAACATGCTAAAAATATATTTAAAAAAAACAAGCAGTAACAACGACTTCTTGATAATGATCAAGACGTCTTAAACGGAACGGACATTTTTTGATGGACCTTAGATTCCCATTCAACTTTATCGTTTGAAACATTTATATATTTATAACATCAAATATATTGCTGTTTAATTGACAAAAACATCTAATACAGGAATCATGAATTATTTAATGCAGCTTCTATGCTTTTAGATTGCTGGGTAAATGTACCAATATACTACCATTTACCATTTTGTCACGCTTTGTAACCTTTAATCATGTTGGATTTGAATGAGCTAATGACATCGAATGTATACAATGTGTAATTTTTAAGTACATGTCAACATGAAAGTGTTTTTTAATGTTTGTTTCACTGTATATTCAGGGGGTATTCAAGTTTATTGTATAGATACAGTATTCATTTTTATCGAGTGGTATGAAAATGAATATTTAATGAATGGCAGTAGCCTCGAGTGAAAATGATAGTTTTCATACCACGCCTTTATTTATGGAACAAAATGAATTTTCTGTTAATTGTATATATTTTTATATTTTTGACATAACACTTTGAAAGACATCCACTTATACTTTGTGTATTTAAAAGAAAATAGTCCGGTAGGACACCAGTGATAAAAAACGGGAAATATATTTCACTGCATTAAATATGATTATTTACAGTTAAGATACGAAAAACTTAAATAAATACGAATTTTATTTGTTTCAATATTTAAAAATATATCATTTAAAGGTACATTATAAACATATGTACTAAATAAAAACATGTAATTGAAAATTCTAAATAAAAGTTTTCTGATATTAGTTTAAATTTGAAAATTGCCTTTAACATAAAATAAATACGTGTGAATACGTTGAAAATATTTTATTGCTTTTTATGTAAGGGATAATTCTTATTTTGGATATTGATGCCTTGGGAGATTTCTTTTTCAAATTTTTATTTTTAAAATATATTACTTGTTTTGTAGAACAAACGTTTAAAATATTGTTTTGTAATCGGATTTGTAATTGTTAAGTGCTTGCTTTCTTCTATTGTGTATATACCTGTACTATCTAATAAATCTGGATAAAACACTTCTAAGTATTCAATCTTCCTTAGCTCAACTAGGCTTGCTCAGGGTGAGCTTTTAGGGACGTTGAATCTCCGTCGTTCAACTCATTTGTATGTTAACACTGTAGCATCAATCGCAATCAACTTTGTCAGCATGCTTGTCTAGATAAATGATCGGATGAATTCGAACATGGGTCATCTTGGATGAAAAACTAGGTCACAGGAGCTAAATATCCTGGAAATTAGTCTGGAAATTTTGTTTTGATGATTGTTAAGGTCATCTTTGAATATGGGTCACCTGGGGTCAAAACCTAGGTCACACCGCACAAATATGGACAAACCTTATTAACACTCTATTGCTCACATTTTAGACACAATTGTCATCAAACTTTGTCAGGATGCTTTTCTAGGTAATTGCTCGGATAAGTTTGAACATGTGTTATCTCGAATGAAAAACTAGGTCACATGAGCTAAAAATAAAAAAAAAATCTTGAAAACCACTCTAGTGGCTTCTGTTGTAATCCAATAATCCTGAAAATGGATCTGAAAGTTTATTTTGATGATTTCTAGGTTAAGTTTGAATATGGGTCACCTTGGGATAAAAAAAAACAGGTTACAACGCCCTAAGATAGAAAACCTTGTAAACAATTTAATGTTCACATTTTTATCTAAATCATCATCAAACTTTGTGAAGATGCTTGTCTAGGTAATTGCTCGGACGTGTTCGTACATTGGTCATTCCGGATGAAAACTAGGTAACAGGAGCTAAAAATAGAAAAGTCTTGTTAACACTCTAGTTGCTACTGTTTTGATCCAAATATACTGGAAATTGTCCTGAAAGTTTGTTTTGATTAGTTTAAGGTCAAGTTCGAATATGGGTCCCTGGGGTCAAAAACTAGGTCAGACCGCTCAAATATGAATAAAATCTAGTTAACACTCTAGTGGTCACAATTTTGACTCAATTGTCATCAAACTTATGCTTTTCTAGGTAATTGCTCGGATGAGTTCTAAAATGAGTAATTGGAGATGAAAACACAGGTCAAAGGAGCTAAACAGAGAAAAATCCTGTTCATACTCTAGTGGCAACATTTTGATCCAAATATCCTTGAAATTCGTCTGAAAGTTTGTTTTAATGACTTCTACATGATGTTTGAATATAGGTCATATACATGTTTGTCTATATAATTTTATGTTGTACAGAAAGATAAAGATTTAATTCTTTATGCATCTCTTCGCTAGGGTTTATGGATCCTTTTATGTCAAGAAGATATAAAGCTAGATTCCGAAACGTCGGTGGTTCTACTCTGGAACTTCTTCGTGCATAAAATAATGCACTGAGGGACACCTGAGGTCTTTCTTTACCAGTATTTAGCTTGAAAATCACCATATGACCTTTACAATGTTAATACAATCTAACAACAACAAAAAAGTTCCTCACCGATGTATATATATGACATTATTTGTGCAAATAAATAGATATTTACTTGGTGCGAGTGTCCTCGTACGCTAATCCTAATGCATCCCATTGTCAGTCATTGAACACGTGGACATTGCATAAATAGAGGATATGATTGAGTGTATGTTAAATATTGAATTTATTGAACGAGTTGAATAAAATTATTTTATGCAAGCCTGTAGGTTCAATATGGAATGAATTGACCGAGTTGAATAAAATTATTTCATGCGAGCCTTTGGCGAAGAAAATATTATTTAATGAATGAGATCAATAAATTGAGTAATGAACCTAAACGAATATAATCTTCTTTTTATCAAATACCCTAAATAAAGACTGTTTAAATTGCAAAATAATTTGTTTCATTGACGCGCCTATAGTTTAAGGCGAACATTTATCGCATTTTACAATATGTTATTATAACGCAAATGACGTGAAGTCGAAATATTTGCATGGCCGTAAAAGTCGACAAATATGCGATTTGAATGTGATATATTCTTATAATGACAATAAAGACCTTGTCGACATTGGTATATTACTATCATAGAAAGAAGAACGTTCAATGAATCAATGCACTGGACAACGTTATGTTCATGAAAATATAGATGTCAACTTTCTCGTTTTCAATTCAAAAATATATTGTTTTATTAAAACCAACACGACGTTTTGACCAAAAAGTCTTAAAGTCTTTATCGGAGTTTAAGATGTTTATAGGAAATGACGCCTAACAATGTCAGCATCAACGATGCCAAAAATGTAAATTGGCGTACTAAGTCAATTTGCAGGATCTTGTTTAACAAAAGAAAGGATTTTAATAAATGAAAAGACAACAAAAGTAAAAAAAGTAATGTTCACTACATGCAATAAGTTTACTGATACAGGTCTATTTTCAGATTGATTTATACAAATAAGAGAGATTACTGCTTAATGTATGCATCAAATTATAATATGAAAAAGGTGATTATTTGAAGCTATAATTTTTTGAGTCCGAATGATTTTTTATTAACTGCATGATACGTTGTTCGGCCAGTCGCAATACTGAGCGCCGTTATTGAACTTCAAACCCGCAGGGCAAGGCATGTTAATCCATGTGTATGTTGTTGTCTCGTCCTCTTGTGTACTCTGAGGGACACATTGGCAGTAACTGTTACAGTTGTTGCTTACTAAAGCGTAAAGCGTTGTTTGAGAGCTGTCACATGTGACTGAAAATAATAGATTTCGTTACATTATACATTATACAACACATTTTATAGAGAAAATTAATTAAAAAAAATGAATTGAATAAAATTATATAATGCGAGCCTCTGAGTCAACAAAAATATTATCTAGCTATTTATCACATAATTATATAATTTTACAAGCTCAGGACCGTTTAAATAAACAATGTCAATTTTCATCGACACGCCTATATATAATAGTAGTTCGCTTTGTCAATACTACAAATATTTTCCAAATAAAGAATATAATATTCTATTGCCGATAAAGAATAAACAGATAATAAACATTTAATAGACAGTCTAGAGCAACAATCCGTGTATCGTACTTTGGTTGGCATTCAATATGAAAGTAATTAATATATTTGATATAATAAGATATCAATAAGTGCATTATGCTTTTTGTCTAGAAACGCTAAAATGCCGAATTTATTATAACAGTGACCTAAGCATTTGTATAATGAATCATTTTTCTCTTAAGATACGTAACAAACTCGCAGACATCAACGACTTAATTTTTATATCGTATCATGCAAATTTATTCAATACAATAAAGTTAATTAATACAAAAGTCCATCATTTCAATATTTCAAACGTGTATGTCTATTAAAAACGATTTTCACTTACAAATGTTTTCTTTTTTCCATTGATTTTCATTCAGTGACAAACAAGCAAAAACATCTTCAGAAAAACTTTCCGAAAATGAATGATAATGATAATCAGCAGACGTATTGTCCTAATGATGAAAGTAACGTCTTGCTAAAGAAATTATAACTTCTTTGCTCCATGCATTAATGCAAATTTTTGTTAAAAAGGGTGAGGATAGACTTTGTTTATTTCAATATTCTTTTGACTAAACCACGGGAGCACATTTATGACGGAATTAACAATGTAAGACCAAAAAATAAAATCATAAATCCACTACTTCTTCATTTGACAGCTTAAAAATCTTCCATACGGTTGTTGAATTTGAAGGAGTTACGAGTGTTATTGAACTGTTTGTCAATGACAAACTTCATAGCATATATGAAATAAGAAAAATAATATTTGACACTGCTACTATGACCTTATTAAAATGTGTCTTAAAAATTTAATTCCGATTGTTGTCAAGTTTCTTTAAGTGTTTTTAAATAATATAAAAGTTGCATTTCGAAATCCAACTTTCTATCCAAAGCACAACAGCGACAAATCAAAATAAAACCACTCGAGCGTTTTTTAAGACTATGAAAGAGGATAATTACGCGTATCTGAAGTTAAAGTAAAAATATGCAGTATCAAATTCATAGTGTCAGTGCAATGCTTATATATATTTTCAAATAACATAACTAATGTTTGTTGTCAACTAATAAGACATAATCAATGTTATATTGTTTATAAATTGACCTTCTTATTAGTTGACATTTTATTAGTTTATTGATTTTTTTGTCCCAATTGAATACCTTTGATAATAGACATTTTTGTTATTTCCCAAAGTATTACTGTCATATTTGAGCTCCCATATTTAGCACCTTAAAATGAAAAGGACTAACCCGTATAGTTATAAAACCTTTATGATGCCAAATATCTTTAATCACTTCCTTTATAATCCAAGCGCGACTCGGGAAAATCTATCTAAGGGATTTTTTTTTTCAGATATAAATTTTAATTACAGAACAGTCCCGATAAAATAAAATGTAGACTGTTTCATTGATATTATCTGTAATAATGTTGATGATGTTAAGAACCTGTAGAACTCAGATAGAATAATGTCCGGCGATTCCGTTATTAGAAACCTATGGAACGAAATAGTTTTGCTTTCTCGGCCTGGGCTAGTGTTCTTTCCTTGTTCACCTTGTTTGTCATATTTTAGGTTTACTATGGATCAGCGAAATTTCACAAATGTTTTTTTTTCTTCTCTCTTTAATTTTTTTTTAATTTTTGCTTAACAACAATACTTTCTTGATGAAAACCTTATTTCACAGTAACAATGTGCATAAGCGCTACTAACAAAATGTATATAATGACGAATAAACAAAAGGATAGTTACCGCCAGCCTGCTGTGTGTTACAGTCATCGTCTGAAATAATAAAGTAAATGGGATAAATATTGAATCTGATTACATTATGCTGTAGGCAAAATAAAGAACATCGAAACACAAGGCTATTTGATTTATTCGAAGGGGCGTAGCCCCAAAATTAGTCACATTGCCGAGTTATTTATGTTCTTTCTCTTTTAAACATTAAAAACACGTTCCCTGTTGTCACCCCCGGAAAAAAATAACCAATGAACGAGCATCTGAATGTGACATTTCTATCATTATTCTATTGTTATTATTTTCTCTATCGTCACCATAAGCAAACCCCAGAAAAAAATAAGAAAAAATATCAAAGAGCATTCTCCAGGCAGACAGTGAGTGCGGGTAACTAATATTGTTTGATTTTATTAATCTGTCTATTGCATACTGATTTCACGGGCAATGTACACACTATTTTTATTTTCGATAAATGATCGGTAAGTGAGATGTACACAGTTTAATTTATTTAATAATTTGTTTCTTTGGAATAGTTATACTGACCGTTATATAGCGCAATAGGGTAAACTACCGGTTTATAACTACAACATGTTCCAAGTGTTGTAATATCGAGGCCGTGCATGTTTATGTGTTTTTATTCTTATTTATATTTTCAACATTATTGAAGGTATGGTTGTTTTTTTAGTGTTCTTCTTTTATCTTTATATGTTTATACTTTCGCGAAAACTGTACACTTTTTTAAACCGAATGGTTAAAGAATAAAAATTGAAATAAATAAATGTCATTTCAATGCCATGATATTCAATACTAAACAGACAAATAAGTGTTCTGAGCTGTTCCATATCCGTGTAGACCTTTGCAAGTCCTATTCATTAAAACATGCTTCAAAAATAAAAAAAGAATGTGTCTAAAACAAAGGCAAAGGTATGGATCGAATCATAGACCTCTAACATATAAGGTAATCAGTCAACCGACTTAGCTATTGCGGATATGACTGACCAGAACCTAAACATTCAGATAGTGTGGCTTTTTAAACCATTAGTCATAAACAACGTATTGACTCTCGTTACTTATAAAAACAGATCCGAAGTGGAATCGAATATTTAAACGAGTGCTGTAATGTATGTTGACAGGTCAATATCATCAATATATACTACAAACTGTATACAACTTGACTTTGTCACACTTTCAAAAAAGGTCCCAAACTATAATACAAGGATTTTTACCTCCACCTGAACTAAGAAATTGTTTAACCTGTGCAACATCGACAAACTTCATTTGAGATTTATACATTTGTTTATTTAAAGAAATATGTGCAAAACCTAAAATCATGCGTTTAGTCAAACGATGTAATATTTAATAACTAAAGGTATAATTATTACAACGTTAAAAATGTCAAATCGGAATTCTGATAACTTTTGAATAACTAAAGACCAAGAAATGTCATTTTTGTACAACATTGTCGGTGATAAAATATATATCTGTCTCTATAATCAGATATACATAAGTAATGTGTAAATTCATTTACAAGAACAATACAAAAATTAACAAAGGTCATATCTACAAACCTAGTATTGGCGATACAAAATAAATTATTACTGTAAAAAAAAGCTGTGGTATAATAACTGCGAGTGGCAAACATAACTGCAGACTAAGCATTATTTATATAAAGAACAAAACAGTAGTTTCAAAACCGCTTCCGCTCATTTCATACATAAATCAAATATATATATTTAAGTTTAATTTCCGCTATTTTTTAAAGCATCCCTTTAAGGTTATGTAATTAATTAAGTATGGTATGCAAAACTAATAAATAAAATGAAAAAAAAAATAAAGAAAGAAAAAAATGCTAATGCAATGTATCAAAATGTCTTTATTGGTACTTCCTTGCAAATATTACACAAGAAATTAGAAAAGAGTCCAAAATTTATTCAGTTGTAAATAATGTATTAAAAAACACTAAATCGACTAAACTTAATGTAATTTGTATTGGAAAAAATAACATTGACGCATTAAAATCTTGAAATATTGTTTTGAATTACGCACATTACATTCCAACTTGGCAGAACTATCAGACGGTATGGAACTGTCGGCTGGCCCGACTCTATACTTGGGGCAAATGCTAATCACTGGGGTTGCCACAGCGTTGCACCGTAGAGACCTTACCACTTATACAGCTTACGACTGTTGACCGTTATACCGTGACATAATTAAAATGTTTCTTCACTATCATGATGTCCATTATTTATTTTCGTTTAGTAACAAAAACATGTTAAATTCATTGAATTATTTTGTTTGTCGTCAAATTTCGTTCTGTTTTTATTATAAAGCGTTCGACATTCCATTTCATTTTCATTATTCAAATGTTATCACATTCAAACAAGTTTTGTTTAAGATTTATTTAGGAACCGAGCACGATTATTACAGAATTCAAGATATGAAATTTAAACAAAAAGTTGTTCTCTAAATATTGAAGACTGTTTGTCTTATTGTTCAAAGTATAAATAATCTGTGACTTAAGATATAATTGAATAATAAAACTTACTTGCAAAAGTGTCCATTTTATGCAAAGTCAAACACAGAATCAGAACGCATATGAAATTATAACTTTTCATTTTGATACAATCGTTGTTACTGATTAACTTGCAGTCGAATAATTGTGAAAATTACAATCCAATTAACACTATATATACTTATGTGCATGCCGAACAATCCGTAAAATGTAATATAGTGTGACTCTATTCAAATGACTGATCCTATATTTGATAAAAAGAAGTGTGTAATTAAAAAATTTATGGTTCATGATAATATGATGGAAATGTTATATGTATAAAAAAAATTATCCAAATCGAAATTTGTGTAGATTTAACAGTAGATTTTCGTCCGAATTACTTGATAAATGTTTAAGTTAGATTGATTTTTACGGACGGCCTAAAGAGTTCCAGCATCCGTTTTTTATCAATGCGACAATAATATTTTATGAAATTCACATGCGAGTAAATGCATCTTCGTCCTGTGCTCGCAAAAATGATACAAGGCGAATGTACTGTCTTGCAATAAACTACATGTGAATATGTTCTACACTATAAAATGCGATATTTTCCTCCATTATTTATATTCCTATTGGCCTCTTATCTCTCTTAAATACTCGTACTTAGTTTGATAACTTAAAGTCAGTTATAAAGACAATTTTGTCTATTATTGGGCTCCCTTTAGGCTTCTTATTACGGGAGCCCGACAGGCAAGCCACAGGCTAAAAACCCTAAGGTAAAAGAAATTTTGCATTACATTTTAAAAAGTTTGGCAGTAAGAAGTATCTTTTTTTTAACTGAAAATGATGAAAATGGAATAACGCCCATGGATAGATATATTAAATGAATTTAATGAAATGATAAAATAGATACATACTTTTGAAATTGTCTTGTACAGGGTGTTCCAAAAGAAAGGTAACACTTTGAACTCTCAATAACTTTGCTTTATATTCGACTGTTTAAATGAACAACACATAGTATTAATTTTAAAGGGTAACATATGAAGTTTTCATAGTTTGTAAAAAACGGCGCTAAATATTGTAAAGTTTTAAAGTCATGACGTCATTTCCGATATTACATATTTTTCAAAATGGCGGATTTGAAACCTGTTCAGTGAATTTCTGTGGTTGAAAATTGATACGAAACTAAAAGTGTAATTGATTTTCAAAGGAAATTTAAGCATTAATTTAAGAAATCTACTGTGAGCAGAAAGAAATTTTATAAAATTCTGAGAAAGTTCGGATTCGGTTGCTGATGCTCCTATTTCTAGTCTGTGTTTAACGACACAGTCAATTTTCAGCGATATCTGTCCTTCTGCACAAGTTCATTACTGCTTTACATAAGCAATTCGAGAATATCGAAAATAATTGTCTTATGCAAGATGGTGCTACGCCACATACATCAAATGTAAGTCTATTACGCCTCGAAACCTTTGGCGACAAGGTGATATCGCGGCGGTATTCAGAAGTTTAGGTGAGTGGTTAGTCGTGGCCAGCCCACAGTCCTGATCTGAATCCATGTGACTTCTTTTTCAGAAGCTAACTGAAGTCAAGGTTATACAAATACCAACACCAAACAAGAAGTGAGGAAAGTCAACAAGGAAACATGAGGCAGTGTCATTGACAATTTGATAGTGCGAGCCCGGGAAGGACAGAGAATGAAATTTGGTCAGTTGGAAAAAGAATATTTATTGCTAAAATGTGTGAATTAGGTATTTTCAGTGTTTTGTTTACACAAAACGAAAGTCAAACTTGTCAATTGTTTTTGCATAAATTTGTTTCATACTTTTTCTGTACAAGTACACATTTTGAAATCGGATAACATTGAATATTAAATACCAACTATTTACAGTGTAACCTTTTTTGAGACACCCTGTATTTATTTGATAAATAGATTCTATTTCAACGTTAACTTTAAAAATCTATTTTTGATAACAATCATGATATAGAAATATGTTGAAACAGACCGCCTATGCAGTATTAATATTTAATAACATAAATTTTGATTAGCTTGCTCGTAATTCAACATAATTTTGAAATCCGATCATCAATTCAACACCAACTGGAAATTCCACAAATGTAAATTTTGAATCTCGAACTCATGCTGACTCGAAGTGGAAGAATGCCGAACTTTGTGTTTGCTGAATTTTAAATCTATCTAAAAATTCGCAATATACAGAATTTCGATTATTATTTTATCAAAATGATGCATACGCCATTATGAGAATTCTACACGCCATTTTCTATTCACTAGTTGCTGTCGAGTTGCATGGTAGGAAAAATATGCATTTCTTTTCTAATATCATTAGTCGTTTCGTCGGTCATATTTTATATATAATAAGTTTAATCTTATGTTTCTTCTGTTCTATTCTTTAAACTTCAATCTATATCTTTTTTGTAAAATAACATCGAAAACTTATATTAGAGCCGATTATGGTACAAAGAAGCGACAACGTTAAATAAATTTAGGTCGATATCCTTTTTTAAGGTTATAATTTACATTCAAATGAGAATTTTTATTGTTGCTGCGTTATCAAGTAATAACTATAAAATTTGCAATAATGGTGAACATTATTGCAAAGTACTGAACACCTTACTTGAAATGGAAAAAAAGAGAATAATACATATATTTGAATATTATCAGATAAGTGAATCAAGTTTTAAGTGGATTTATGCTGCATTAGCTTCGCAAACATAAGCGATAATTTTTATAAGGTAGAATCATTTTACCTGTTCATTTAGATGAAACATCGTAACACTATTTTCACAGCAGTAATTTTACAAATTATGTACTTAAAAAACGTTGACAGATCATTAACAAATCTTGGTTAAATTCATTAAACTTCATATGCTAATAAAAACATCACCTAGATACAATGACATCAAATTCGATTAAATAGCAACATTTAAAACAACTCTTCAGTAACCTTTTCAATACCGATTCGATTTGTAAGTATATAAGAACAGAACAGAACATATTCTATTTTCACCCAAGCATTTTACAATGCAATATGGGGAACATAACAAAACGTTAACGATTGCATAACAGAAAATGTATGGTTCCACCGGTACAATAAAATGTATAATCATCAATTTACACATTCAATGGTAAGAAAAAATAGAGACCATTCTTAGAGACTTAAAAACAATATTTACAAAATTGTTAATATCTTCTCCTGAATTGTCGACCGGGGGTTGATTAACTTTAAGTCAATATACATCATGATGAATTTATTGTTCTAACAATTTTTAGGAACAAAAGTAATGATATATATAAAACTTTTGCGTATATAAAAATCACAAATTGTCTGATCATCACGTGATCATATAAAAAAGTCCCATGTTATCGATCCGAACATTCCAAAAAATATGGTTACGTGCAATTCAAATGCACTGTATGGAATAATGTCTTAACACATATAATTGTATAACCTCATAGTCAGAACCACAAAACCCACTCAAACTTAGCATCCATTCTTGCTACCGTTATAAAAAAACAAAAAGTTGTCTACTCTTAAAAAGACAAAACAAAGACATTTATCTCAATACATTTCATTAATCATAAAGTATACATTCTTTCACATTATTCTGACATTAATGTCCAAGTCACGTGACACTCATAATAAGTTGAAATCATAGGCAATTGTGTTACTATATATAGTAACAAGTGTATTAAAGTTAAAATCTCTCTGACCTCGACCTTTGACACAGGGATCATCTACTAGTCATAAACAACCTCAATACCAAATATGAAGACTTTTGACCAAAGCATTCTTGATCAATTTGGCAGAAAAGCTTTTTAGTCAAGGCCCCTGTGACTTTGATCTTTGACCTGGTGACCTCAAAATAGGGGTCATCTACTAATCATGACTAACCTCCATGCCAAATATGAAGACTGTGGGCCAAAGGAAACTAAAGTTATTGAGCGGACAAGGAAAAACCATCGTCGGCCTGACCGGGAGACGTCAGGAGGGACAAGCTGATTCCAGAATACCCCCCTTACAACTTCGTTGTGCGGGGGTATAAAAAATACAAATTTCATTAATGACCAAATTAGCTTGACCCATCACATTGAATTAGATACATTAAAAAAATAAAAGGAATTAATAATGAAAAGGATAAAAAAACAGAGAAAAACTAACTTTAAATACTATAAATGATAACACAGTGGATGAAAAAATTTCTTCTAAATTTTTCATCCACTGTGTTATCATTTATAGTATTTAATTAATTTATTTGGTAATACAAATAAGGCTAAAAAAATTTACTGAAATATATAAAAATAAAAACTGTCAATACTTACTCCTCTGCTTTATGTTGGAAAATTTCTTCTTGATGCCAGCAACATCTTTTTTAGAATTTATGAATTGACTGTAATAAAATGAAAAAATATATAAAAATATACTGCAGCATATAGCTTTTATCAACACTATTTTTAATCTGCATTCTTAGTAACTTGATAATTAATTAAATAATAATTTTTTAATGGAATTGTTCATTGTTTGAACATAATCATTTTTACATGCTAAATACTTGTAATAGAATAATTTAAGAGCACTGAGCATTATGCAGCAATGGAGTCTCTAAATCATATAAACAAAAAGGCTTCAGGAGTTTGCATGACTTTTTAATAGTAAGTGATCAATTAACATATTTATGCACCATGAAGTTAAATGACATTCCATCAGCCTGCTCTCCCTCCCTCCATAATCTCCATCTTGGATGAGCAAAACCCACTTTTGAAAAACTATTCCTTACCACTTTAAATAGAGGACTTAATCTCAAATCCCTTCCAAGTATTTTCGAAATCTTACTGTTTAGTTTAGCCAATGAAGTGGTTGTCACATGACATAATCACATGGTATAGGAGCACCTTACAGATAAATGCTCTCAATTACAAATCTCAAATACTCTGTTTATAATATTCATTATCAAATAAGTTAATGGTGTATCTATTGGACTTGTTTTACAAGAGTAATGAAAATTTATATAAAATTACACAAAGTAACAAAATATTTATCATAAATATCTGTTCCTATATATGTATACATGTAGAAGTAAATTTTGCAGTTTTCAAAAGAAACTGTGATCTAATGGTTGTTATGTTTCGCTTGATACAGATATTAACTACCTTTTTATCACACCTGTGAAAATGTTTAGAGTATGACAGCTTGATGTTTGTAGAACTTACTACGTAAGTGTCAGTTTTAAACAGGATAACCAATACATTTTCTTCTCTTTTTTTTGTCTCTTTAAGTACACATAATTTTCTATGATATTTTGTGCAGCAATCAACTGCAAGATAAAATAATTACCAAGAGCCCAATTATTAGACCCGCAACCAACCAATCTACTTGTAACCAGTTCAAGGGTGTGTATATAATTCAAGTCACAATTTACAAAAAAATCATTGCAATGATTTGAAATTACAGCATCATAGAAATTACAAATACTTTTCTTGTATTTTTCTTCGCACAAGAAATGTATAATCATCAAGTTCCATATATATTAATGTACACGCCTGTGGTGAAATTTCATCTTTTTATGAAATTTCATTTCAAAAAAGCCCAAACTACAATAAGTGGGACTGGGATAATAGCTTTAGATTACGTACTTGACACACAAATTATCTGATATAAACATTTGGCCATTCTCTTAATTTTACTTCAATTTAACCTGACCTCAACACTGGTTCGAGTAACATCACACATGTATAAAACACAATTAAAACTTCCAGGTTGTGTTTTTTTAAGAGATATACATTTAATTTATCCAGCATACAGTAGGGTCCCTGATGTGTAGCAACACCCTTAAGGTCTGACCCCCAATAATCATAAGGCTATCTGGAGAGGACTGACAATATTATTATTATTGAAGAATAAGAATAAGATTTTTCATAATTGACAAAATTTATAAAGTCTAAAATGCTATTTGTACTACTCACTGTAACAACGAATCAACAATATCTTGTTACTTGATTATTCCATTCTGACACATCTTTGAATTAGGAAAATATTTACCATGCGGAAACTTTTAAATGTGATTTGTTCAGCAGGACACACCGTTGAAGACAACACAATCTTTTGAGGGTCGACCATCACCACCTGACACCCCACTAGAAGCTGAACTACCTAATACCATATTCAAGGGCACAGTGTCAGTATCACTCCTGTTCAATTTTTCCCCAGAAGTATTCGTCTGTGGAATGCCCTATCCATTGCCATTAGGCCTTACACAGTTACAAGCAAGTCCCAGTTTAGACCTCTGTACTGGGCAGCTGCATCCTTTTTACCAGTTCTTAGCCAACTTGGATTTTAACTTTTATCTCAGTCTTGTATTTCTTTTTAACTTGCTTTCACATTGTGTCTTTAAATTTGCACTGCTTACGATTTTGAAGCATCGTGATGACTAACACGAGGGAGGTCAAGGTTGCAAAGGGGAATAACTACCACTGCTTCTTTTCAAGGGAAATAACAAAATTTACAATGACATTTGTCGGGGCTCTTAAGGGGATTTTTTTCCGATATAGAATCTATAAGCATTTGTAAATTATTTATAAATTACGATCTCTGCGGGAACGTTTATAATTATGTTACATTATTATTTACTACACATGAATAAACCAATTTTGATTTCATTTTGTAATTAATTAAACAAATGTGCATTTGTTTTACCTGTTCAGTTGCTGGCAAATGTCATCCCAGCATTTCTGCCGGGATCTCCGGATACTCTCCTTGTTTGGGCCCGCAAGGGCACCAAACAATAAATTCTCGTTCCCAAGGACGAGATCTATCAAGGTGGACTCCTCTGCCACTGTCCACCTTGATTTATCCGCCTTGGGAACACATTCAACTTCTGTCACGTCTGTCGTCTCCATATTTACAGCAGACGAACTGTAAACTTCCGGTACTCCGGGCCGCTTATGTAAATAACGAAATCGACTCATTTTCGTGCTCAACTGAGATCGGTCTCAGAAGTTTTTATAATCTCACTTTGAGCTCAAATCTCAACTTAGTTTAAACTCGGAGTTTTGAGCTGAGTTCTGAGTTGAGATTTTTAAAATGTTTATAACCTCGGGGCCAGCATAACATATACAATCTTACGTATAGTCTCAAAAATGAGGGCGGGATAGGTTGTTGTTTGTGTGTAGTTAACATATAGTACCTCGAATGGTCAAATACCCGCGTACATACACCTTATAAATTAACTGGTTCTACGCATTGATACGATTGGTGGACAGCTGAAATAAAGCTGCACTGTCCACAACGATCGAAAAATCATAATATAGTGAAGAACAATGGTAAATAAATGCATTAAGTATAAATAATTAGAGCAAGTATGTTATAATTCTGCATGTTGTGCATAACAGTTATCTAAAAGGAATGTCATTTGTAGATTCCAGCATAAGTAGTATAGAAACCATAACGCACAAATGTATCAAGACGTAAAAAGGCACTGATGATTCACAAAGGTCCCAGGATGTAAAAAAACACTGACGATACAAAATGCATCCTAATTATAATGATAAATAATAAGAACACCTGATCGTAATTGTGAGTCTTTCAATGACAGTAAATATTGTAATACCCCTAAATAAAGGAGTTGGGTATATATGCATTATATCATAAAACAGTAAATGTAAAAGTATTACAGATTTACAGTCACTGAAAATGAAGCATGAGAAATATATTATCTATTAATAACAATGTAGACCTTGTCATTTCAGAAAACTTTCAAAGCTGTTTTAATGAAATAATTAAAGTATCATGTGGAGATTTTCATTTCTTAAACCTTAAAAAACTGATGTTTAAAATATGACTTTTTAGCATTTTTTTAAGCAATGAGAGCTGACACGTAAGGAAAATATTATTAGTTGAACAGTTCACGTCAGAGTTTCTGACTAAAATATAATACTAATTACCCATTATGCCATACTGTTTCATCATTTAGGAAAAGAATCTATAACTCAAAACATAATATATTTTTTACCAAAGTGTATTATAAACTAATAGAAAAATAAGTAACAATTCAACATCTATCTGCAATTCATCTTTGTAAAGATTTGGGTCAATGATCAGGATGCGTATACTTTACAAAAGCCAAGACGATAAAATTTCAAAATGGCTCAAATGCGTCGCCAATTTATTGAAGAACAAGTAGCTCAGGATCTACTACCAATGGCAAATTTGACTGAATATAATGATATTGGCACCTACTATTCCTAAAATCTGATAATGGGTCAAAAACAGCCGCTGACCAGTTTAATAAATTCGGGACTGTCCCTGGAAGTCAAAAATGTATTTCATTTGGCTCAAATATTCCTACAGGTCTAAGAGAGGGTCAAAAATCGCAGACCGGTTAAATGGATCCGGGAACGAACCTAGAAGTCAAAAATGTCATAATCTCCATAGGCATCAAATATTCCTGAAGGTCTGAGAAAGGGTCAAATACTGTCGCTGACCTGTTAAATGGACTCGGGGACATACATAAAAGTTAAAAAAGGCCATTATCTCCATGGGAACCAAATGTTCCTAAAAATCATTCGGCGGGTCAAAAACTGGTCTGAGAGAGAGTCAAAAACAGTCGCAGGCCGGTTAAATGGACTCGGGCCGTCCTTAGAAGTCAAAAATATAATTATCTTCATTGGCACCAAATATGCCTGAAAGTCTGAGAGAGGGTCAAAACAGTTTCAGACCGGTTAAATGAACTCGGGGGAAAATACAAATCATAATTTCATACAAAAAAAAGAACAGGTGTGATTTATCTTGTCGGGCTTTTTAAGGGATATTTTATTCCTCTCTATTTTATACACCTTATGTATGTGGGTAAGATATCAGTAAAGATTTGCTAAAAAATAATTAAGTAAAAGGGAAGAAAAAATTTTAGTGTCCCATAAAGATGATCATATCTTCAGGGAGTTAGTTACCATGACAAACTTTATTGCTCTTATGTAATATAGCGTTAATGGTTAAGACTTTTTCACTTGAAAGATGTAAGGACATATTATTTTTAATATCATTAGTACTGCGATGTTACATATTGAAAAGCCCACTTTTATCTCATGTCATTCTTGTATTCCGATTGTTTGCATTTACAAATATTAATAAGAAAACATGAACAAGTAAATAACAAGAATCATTGACATGTACAACAGTGGTGTTCAACACTTTTGTTCAACTTTGTTATACATTTAAGTGTAAGAAAAATACTCAAATTTCAATAATAAACATACATCTTGTGGAATTTAACGTGCTAAACAGAAACGGAATATTTCTGTTTTGTGAAATATTACAGTTAACAATAACTAGTGCTGTAAAAAAGAAAAGTAAGTATTAGCTTACAATTGAAATGACTGTTTAACCCTTTACCCCATATAGCCGTGTTTTGACGGCTTTTCGCCCCCTCCCTTTTTGAGGCCGCAGACAGGTACAAAATGCCCATTTTAGGCCTCAAACACTGTTGCTCATTTGAAAGATTATGATAAAAATGATCACTTTTTCGGCGCTGCCCACTTTAAAAATGTACATCCATGGGTTGCCAGAAGAGGGATGTACCCCCTTATGTTTCGGGGATTTGAAATGGGCGATAGCCCCACTTATCGCCAAGAAAATGTTGGACATGTGACAAGCTAAAAATGGTCTCGAGTCGATCGTAAGGTAACGGGTAACCAACGTTGGAAAGCCTTTACTCTATCTCAATTGAGAATTTGCAGCACTTTGAAATCAGTTTTGATAGAAAAAAAAAACAATGCATAACAATGACTTTTGGCAATTTTGAGACTTCAGAACGTTGCCACGGAAATAGGAATTAAAGATTGAGCATAATGTTACAGAGGCTATGGTCCAGTCAACAATGTGCCAAGTTCCATTAGTATTGAAGCATTTGTCATAGTTTCATAGCAGTTTAAACTAGCAACAGAAGGCTTTTCAATAAAAACGGGCATTTTTGATTTTTCACGATATGCTCATGAAGTTAAGGGTTAAATTTTATGTATGTTGTCCTGGCGTCGCAAGTGGTGTAAGGATGTAAAATGAGGCAAAGTGTTTGGAAGGCAAACCAATTAACTGTGAAGATAGAGACGAAGAGTACATTTCCACATGCTTTTATCAGTGCAAAGATTTATTTTTATGGTTTTATATTATTTCTACGTAAATAGATGCAAATATTAATTAAAAATACAAATTGTGAGGTTTGTATTGCCTCATTAACTAAAACAGATCACAATATGTTGTTTGTGACATATAAAACCAGTTGTTTAAAATTAAAGTACAGTATAAAATTATGGATCTTATCGGGGTGGGTGGGGTTGGTCTTAGTGCAGATAAGTTGCAATTCGTACTATATAAAGGTGATACAACTGCTTTACACAAATTTTATATTAAAAGTCTGGAAACAAAGTGATCACTCGGAAGCATTAATCACAAAACCAACTCGTTATTAAGGCAATTTCTTATAAGAACTGCAGGTGGTGAGTGGTCTTGTAAGTGGGGTTCTACTGTAATCAGTCTACAAAGACACCGTGATATCATTCCGATGTTATGATGTAACTTAATCGTTTATGTATGGCTAGCTTTGTCATGCTATACTGGTTATAAGACGCTTATAAAGGAATGAAATATTTATTTTATTACTTTTCATATTTTATGTCATTTTTACGATAAGGAATAAATTGCATGACATTATAATGGTAGACTAAGTGTACTTTGACTAATTTTTGTTCGGGATGATATAAAAAATATAAAAAAGTAACACTTTCATGTACACTAGCTATTATTTTCCTTCTCTAAACATCATCTTTATACACATCTGACTTTTTTAATAAAAGAGATTCTAAAAAGATTTAACAGTTTTAAACAGAATATTTTTCACTGCTTATGGACATAGATTTAGATTTATACTGTTTTCATTTAATTTATACAAATAATTCAACTTTATCACAAATTGATAAATATAACAAAAAACACTTGCTCTGCTTATATCTGTTTATGCTTGATCGTTTCATTTCGTGCATGAAATAAAAAGTTTTGTTGTTACAGAATTATGTCAATATTCACATTTCATGCTTATTTGCTTGATGTCACCTCAGTTGTGACATCTTTACTTTGAAAGTTCCTTTGCAGTCATATCGTCTTCTAATTGGGGATATTTATAGCATTCCAAGACTTTATCAAAAATAAATCTCCTCTTCAGAATGTCGCATTTTAAAGCTTCATTATTTTCATAGCCTTCTGTTTTAAAAAGATGGTTGATCGTCTATTTTATAGCCTTATATATTGGATCTTTCTTCATGACGTGAAACTACACAAGTTTACTACCAAAGTTTTTCATTATGGCATTTCAGTGAGTGGTTTTCATATCCTCAAAGACTTGTTTCTTGGCTTCTCATTCACTGATATTAGTTTCTTCTTCAATAGCCTCGTGCAATTTATTTTGATACTGCGACTGACATTGATCAAAACCCTCCTGTATAATGTCTTCCTAAGGATCAATATCCATTGCGTCTTCCGAATTTACAGAAATATTGCCATTATCATTTGTATCAGACGAGCTTTCAGGGTCAGGTTCTATAAAGCCGTCTGTTGAAGATATTTAAGACATTGCGTCCTCTTCATGATCTACATCAGAACGCACAGATCTCTTATGTCGTAACACGTTATCCCGCCTTCCAAATATTTTGAAACAAATATTACACCTCACTATCAACGTCTTAATCAAAAGTGAGGAGGAGTCCTTTGGTAATAAAGACCGGTGGGGGCATTTCAACTTCATGAATTCCCGATTTCAGCTTCATGAACTCTCGATTTCAACTTCAAGAATTCACGATTTCAACTTCATGAAGTTGAAATTGTGAATTCGTGAAGTTGAAATCGTGAGTTCGTGAAGTTAAAATCGTGAATTCATGAATTGAAATCGTGAATTCGTGAAGTTGAAGTCGTGAATTCATGAAGCCGAACCGTGAATTCGTGAATTCCATATTTTGAAAACGGGAATTCACGAGGTTTAAATTGTGTATTCATAAAGATGAAATCGGAATTCATGGAGTTGAAATGGGTCTACCGGTCTTTCTTACTTTGGTCATTCAGTTTTATACCTGTCCGATAATCGTGACGTTTTCATTTTCTTGTGGATTTTCTTTAACGTTCTGCAAGTTAACTGATCTCTTCTGTTAAGGCTTTTCATCTTTTTATCTTTTATCTTTTTCTAGAAATACCGTTTAACTTTACTTTGGAGCCTTATAATTTAATATGTTGTCGTATGTCATACTCTGAAATGCTAAATTTATTTCCCAAAAACAAGTGATTTTGTAACAAAAAGATGGTGGTTTGTTAGCGTTGTAATTAACGACGTTATTTTCTCCGATGACTTCCTGTCGGTGACCCAGCCCCTCAAAACTGCCTCTGAGTAGGCCTTCTTCCTTAGTGTCTGATGTATTCAGCATAATTTTAAAAACTTCTTTTTTCCTTTTGAACTCCAAGTACCTCACTAAACCTTCTTGAACTATGACATCCTCGCTTTTCTTCTGAAGCTGTAGCTCAAAAGCCTTCAAATGTGTAAAAATGGAAAAGATAGGTGGCACAAACTTTGTACACCCACACACAAGGCCATTTAAGTGTATGTCATGCGGGAATCAGATATCAACAAGAGGCTCTCAAAACCATGATCAGGGTCTTTATTAAGGTAAGCTTTTTCATATTAATGGACCATATCTTCGTAGTTGTAAGGTGCAGATTAAAATTGTTAATACTCGCTAAGAAATGGGTATTGCTTAAAATGAAATGTCAGATGCAATGGCGAAGCCAGAAATGAGGATTTACCCCCGTCTACGCATTTTAAAAACACAGTTAATTCCAGAAGTTCCTTCTTTTTAATTGGTTAATATTACTTCTTTTAATTGATAGCTCCAGCCCCTTTCAGTATTGTTTTTCAATCCGTCTCAACAATGATTGTTCTGAGTCATGCACAATGCTTTCATTACAAATATCAGTGTAAATGTAAAGATTGTCATTCGTGTTAAGGCCTTTAGATTTTGATCTGCCAGTGGTGGTGTCGGTAGCGTAAAATTATGTCAATCCGAGATTTCAAAATCCCATCAAAATCAAAGATGCATTCAAATATACTTTAAATTTATACACTTAATTATCCGTGAAGTACTTATCACTGCTGTCACTTTTAACATAAATTTAACGATCTATAATATTTATTGAGATGTTTCGATAATATATTTTACTTCACCAACCTCTACGCAGCTGTTAAATGATTTTAAAAATCATGTCACTCAACTAATATTGTACTTACTTATTCCTTTTTCTCGTTTTTAGATTTTCTCGATGAACCATACATTTTCCTTTTTGCAAGTCACTGGTATATATGTATACATATATATATATATATATATATATATATATATATATATATATATATATATATATATATATATATATATATATATATATATACAGTCACATTCCTCCACTTACGGGGCATCGGTCTATTTGAGACCATACTTGTGGGGTTTATATTTAATGTGGGGCATACATAAGGCCTCGCAACTCTGGCATGTTTAAAACGATGTATGGGGGCGTAGGCTACCCTTCTAACATAGTGCCCGTAGGCCGGTTTTAGTAGTAAATGATATATGTCCCACAAATGTATATATTTTTAATGGGGTTTTATGTTATTGGTCAATATGTTTTCACCTATGGTAAAATTAAATATATAGTTGATATATATATAACTTAGTACCCCTTAGTTCTGTTGTTTGGAAATGTCATTATATGCCTACATAGTGGCATATATAAAAACTGACTGCATGAAATAATGCCACTCAACTCGGTCTTATAAATAGGCCCCGTAAGTGAAGATATGTGTGAATATATATAGATAGATATACTTTCTCCGTTTACGTCTTTAAATCTATATATAGTTATATCCTGCTTAAGAATGTGGGCAGCTATTTTAAATACCTGTGTGGTGTATTGCTCATTACAGGCGCGCAGAAACTTGTGGAAATGTGCACTTTATCTCTATCTCCACAGTTACTTGTTTTACCTTCCCAACAAACATCATTTCCTCATTTTATCTCCTCACACCTCTCTTGTAACTCCTTACATTTATAATGCCCCCTTTTGTTTTAAAATCAGGGTATATAATGTGTTTTTATTTTTTTATACACTTTGGTAAAAAAATATATGTGTTGAGTTATAAATTTCTTGTCCTAACTAATAAAATAGTATGCCATGATGGGTAATTTGTATTATATTTCAGTCAGAAACACTGACACGAACTGTTCAACTGATAATATTTTCCTTATGTGTCAGCTCTCTTTGCTTTTTAAAAAACAAATGCTAAAATGAATCTTCACATGGTCATTGATGAAACAGCTTTGAAAGTTTTCTGAAATTATAAGGTATATATGGTTGTTATTAGATAATATATTTCCCATGCTTTATTTTTAGTGACGTATTTTGTTTCATCAGTGTCTTTTTACGTCCTGGGACCTTTGTGCATCATCAGTGCCTTTTTACGTTTTTGTACCTTTGTGCTTCATCATTTCTATACCACTAGCATTGTAGGTATCATAGATTGCGTATTTATTGTGTATCAATATAATATAAGGTTTCCAGACTTTTTCTGTTCATTATTCATCAAAATCTGACCGCTTTAAAAGATTACGATAATTTACATTTCAAATGACTGAATGTTACTTTGTTCATATTAAACATGTTCAACTTTTAATGCATTCTTAAAGATCGGATGAAAACAAATCTTGCAAATACTGTATTGCTGTTCCATCAACTATTCGTATGAGGTATAAGCCAGATCAAGTAAAGACAATAAAATAATCAATAACTAGATATTAAATAAAAAAAAAAGTGATACAAAGTAATTTAAACATTTGCCAGCTTTTTCATATAGCTGTTTGGTCTTTGTTGATACTCTTGTTGATCCAGATTTTTTTTTAAATATTATCATCATTATTTTTATTTACATGTATATATTTTTGTTTTATTTCATTTTATTGACTTTTTGTGTGGGGATGGGAAGTCTGTTATATCTTAACCCCTTTATAGTGAGGTAATGTCTAAATGAATTAGTATATTTACAAGGCTTTTTTCCCAGTTTTTGTTTTGTTTAATTGAATCCGTGTTATCGAACTCGTAAAACGAGGTATGTAAATGCGTCGTTTTTCGTGTGACAAGGAAGTTAAACGTTTGCCTGGGTATTTGATTGAACTATTTAATGGATAACGATAAATGTTTAACTATTCAACATCAGATCTAAACAATAAGAATTTCAAGCTGAGATTGTAATAATAGACAAAATGAAAGATATCAAATCGAGTTCAATTATTTGGAAAATTATTATCTTTGTAGGGAACGGAGACACGAATAACGCTACCAATTGTGTGGTGGTTCTCAATTCAAAATTTCACGTGTGCTTAAGCCTTTGGCTGGGTCATCGACAGTATCTTGAACCACAAGTACCGTCCATGAACAGACTCGATCAGACCGAGTCTGCAACATTTTATCTTTTTTGAGGCGGTTCCTTCTTACGTATTCTTTTTTAACAAACAAGTACAAGGTTCTTACTTTAATATTTTAAATGAATAAGCAAAATGTTTAAAAATACACTGTTATGAAAGCAAAATTATAATACGAGTACAGTGCAAGAAGTTAAAAATAATGTATTTTACTCTCAAAATCATCACGTGGAATTTTAATTAATTTTAATTTTTAAATTTTGTCATATCTTTTGATACGGTCACAATCATACTCTGTATTTATATGTTTGAAAAGATGAAAATGAAAATAGGGTTAATTTAACTTCATATCGGTGAAATGTTAATACGTATTGTATAATTAAAATTTATAGCAAATGTTACCTCTATCCATAGAATATAATCATTTTGTTCTCAAAAATATATACCATACTATATACAAATTTACTCTAGTACTTTATTCTGTATTCAAGCTCGTTTTATATCTGATTGTGTGTTATGTTTTCTATACGACGTTAATTTTATTCATCGTTATGATTTGGCATTGTTTAAGAACCTTATTTTTCTGTAAATTAACACATGTTCCTGCACTATTTTATGATGCTTATATGGTATATAATATGCTATACAAACTCTTTGATTAGGTAAATCGTAGAAGTGGCCCCATAAAACCCATTGAAATATTAACCCACCTAACAAATTTCTAAATGATGATTTACTACACCTACTGTTTTTTTCCTTAAAATCTTGAAAGCACGCTAATAACCTTAAAAGAGCTTGAAAACACCTCACCTGCAAAAAAATTTGTTGTCAACCGCACAAAATTTCATTTCATTGTAATGTATAAAATCATTATCAATTAGCCAAAGACACTTGATAATTTAACCAACTGTATTCTCTTAACACCCATTAACGTTACTCAAGATAGATCGGAAAAAAATTTGATTAACACGAAATTCAAATAAAAGCTAAATGCAATGCTAAGAAAGAACAAATATCAGTTAATTACATGTATGCATCATTTAATGCTCAT
This sequence comes from Ruditapes philippinarum, assembly GCF_026571515.1. Classification (NCBI taxonomy): domain Eukaryota; kingdom Metazoa; phylum Mollusca; class Bivalvia; order Venerida; family Veneridae; genus Ruditapes; species Ruditapes philippinarum. Next base: position 75,030 of record NW_026867283.1, on the reverse strand, counting down.
CAATCTGTTTTTTCGTTAGTGAGTTATAAACAAGATCAACGTAAACAAACAAAAAGAAGTTTAATGTAGTCAGGTGAATCGTACAATTGCAAAACGACAAAAAATGTAATAACGTGAAGTTTGCAACAGGAAGTAAATACTTTTTCGAGGAACCCGCCCTTTTACATTATTGATTGTCGGAATAGGAAGAAAATAAAGTTTCGAAAAATTCAGTCAATTGAACAAAATCTTGTGTGGTTTAAAGTTGTTAAATCTTTGACAGAATGTAAGTATATTATTCTTTAAAGAATCATTCGATTAAAAATAACTGATGTAAAATGTTAATGTAAAATGATACAATTTGATTAAAACAGATTAAATGTAACGTTGAAGAACATCTTAAACAGCAGAATTAAAATATTTCAAGCCTGTTCGTTGGCTATATCAATTATAGTTGAGACAGCCAATTTGAACTTCTTAGGTGCAGCATCTTCTAAGCTTTTGCATTAAATAAACTATCTTAACATTCAATTTAATTTGCGCTATAATGCCATAGAAAAAACATTAGTGCAAACGAAAAATAAATATGGCAAACTATTCTGAACCTAAAACATAAAATGGGCCGCACATATTGATGAAAATGGAATGAGTTCACTACTTCAACTGTTACTAACGATATCCGTACTGATAAACCAGTGTATATGTGAATTTCTCTACTGTCTACATTTTATAATAGAAATAATCTTTAAAAAATAAAACAATAACAACAAATAAAAAACATTTGAAGAAATACATAGGTGTAAGAGACTTTAAACATTTGCAATTGTACAGTATAAGAACGATTATATGTTAGACCTCCGCAAAGTTCAGTAAAGAAAGAGTTTATGATTCAAATGGACAAGTACCGAAATGTTTATAAAACAAACCCGAAACATAATACATATATGTACATATATGCACTGACAATCAAAAAAAATCTTTTGAGAAACCAATCTGGAATCTGGAATTAAAAAATAAATAAGTATCTATTTCGCAATGTTTAAAGAGCAATTTAATTCCTCGAAATGTTGGAAGTTGATAAGCTAAATACTTGGTACTTATATAAAAAATGCTGTATTTAATACTAAGCATTTAACCATTTTGGTCTTGCTTTGTGTTTAAGTGACCAAACTATTAATTTATGTCCAGGGCATAAATTCACTTGATAAGCAAAAATAAATCATTCAAGAAAACCGATTTTATTGCTACGTGGTAATTATTTTGCGACTTAAAATGAACAAAGTTATATGTTTAAAAATTTAAAAAATTGTATTACTTTAAAAAATGAACACATAATATAAAATTACATTAAACACAAAACATAAAACACATGATACCGAAAATTAAACATTATATGTTAACAGTTTTTCTTTTCTTTCATTGGTCTGCTGGGTAAATATAAGAATGTAAAGATTTAGAATTTATTTACGGCTTTTGTAAAACGTTATCGATCGGATAAAGAAATTACCTTTCATAAAAATCAATGAGCCAGTAACGTGTATAATTATGAAGTCACAATGAACAAAGACATTCCTCGTTAAAGGTTGTTGAATATCTTTATTGAATTTCTTTTCACTGATGTACTGAATCTAAAATATACACTGTTTTCAGGACAGTTAATAGTGTTTAGTATATACTCAAAATTATTATACAAAGTGATACGTTGCTCATTATCTTTTTACTTATTTTAATTAATAAACAATACATATTAAAGTCATAAAGATGTGCAGCAAATGTGCAGTCGAAAAAGTGCAATTTGCTAGGATAATTTAAGAATTATGTAAAGTATATTTGCAAAGTGGATTGGTCTTTATTGTTTTAATTCAAATATTATTAAAAGCAATAGAAATATATCATTTCAATATTCTTAAAAATTATTGCTTGATAAATTTTGAAAAATGTGATTTAGTATTAACATTTAAAATTGATGAATAATAATATTCTATTCTAGAACAATGTATTATTTGCTATATGAATATATGTAATATCAGACCATGTATCTCACATTTGCCAACAACATTCATAAATAATACTTTCGTAGTTATATTTAGTACGATATACTATCAAGATCATTGTTTATATTGTTACAGACTTTTCATTTTAGATCAATTCGCTTTAATCAAACGCAAAGAAAGCTAGACCAAAAGCATGTAAAAATCTTGGCATGAAGATAATACACATGATTAATAAAAATATAAGAATGTAAATTACATTGAAATTCGCCAAGCAAAAATCAAATTTATATAAACAATCTTATAAAGAAAACATCCTTATAAAAGGTAGCTCCATCCATGAAAGCGATAAAAAAATGATAACAGGACAAATCACTAGAGCCAATGGCTTGCTATCTACAAATATTTTAAAGAGAACACCGTGGCTGGGTACTGAGAAAGGAAAGAAAACGTGAACTATTTTGATTAATAATATCTGTCATATTTTGCGGTTCGGATCGGAATATCCGTCCCGAGGTGATCCGCCCATTGGGCGGTAACGAGGCTTGCCGAGTTACCGCCCATGGGCGGGTGACCGAGGGACGGATATTCCGATAAAAATGATAACAGGACAAGTAACTAGAGCAAATGGCTTGCTATATCTATGAATATTTTAAAGAGAACACCGTGGCTGGGTACTGAGAAAGGAAAGTAAACGTGTAAAACTTCGTGAACTATTTTGATAAGGTTATCTTCGTTACTTGTATTTCACTAAGGCAATGTTCGGTCACTGTTGTTTGGCTGTAGTCGATTTTCTGCAAATGTCTTGTTTCGGTGATCGAGAACATCTTTTGAAACAGATAAATTGTCCATATGTTAAGCGTTCGACTAGAGAATGTTTGCGATGTCACTATAGTCTCATCATTAGTTTTCACGTTGTCCAGTCGAACTACTATTGCCAAAATTAGCGGTTATAGATAGAACCCTGCTAGTATACTTTTATACACAATATAGTAAATTGTATTTCTATTCACTTAGACTTACGTAAAGATGAGTTCCTTGCTTGTTGCGGCTATTGACTTTGGGACAACGTACTCGGGATGGGTGTTTTCCTTTAAACACGAATTCGAACGAGATCCTACAAAAATATCTGCAAAAAATTGGACTGGAGGTCAACTTGTGTCACAAAAAGGTATAAAGATAAAGTACAAAAATAAATAACCATATTCAACGATAGTTTTCTTTAATAAAAATTAATATGATTGGATCCCAATAGCATTTAAATACTTTAAATGTAGTTGAATCAATGAGTTCTCAGAGTATATAGATCGATCTGCACATTAAGAACAAATAATTATAGTTCAAAATAGATTGTTAACGTGACATTATGCTCATTTTTTTATTTGATCTTAAATTGAAAACACGTGTAGGAGAAAATTTAACAATTGCCTTAATTAAAATGGCTGCCACAACTTTTGTATCAGCTAAACATTATATTTATAGCGTTTTCTGAAGGTAACGTGGATTATTGATCATGCACATGAATTCGACAATAAAATTGAAATCAATATTGGCAAAATTGTCAGTTATTTTGACTTTTACCTGTACACCTACTATTGACATTGGATTGGTATAATGTCACTTAAATAAATGAGTGCTATTCTACAGTTTGTTGTCTATATTCATAATAAATTTCAATCGATCGTTCGGATAAGAAAACATCTTATTGAATTTCTTAATACATTATTTGTTATTTTTATCATAGGGCCAACATGCGTTCTAATTAATCCGGACGGTAAAACGTTGGACTCTTTCGGATATGAGGCTGAGAGCAAGTATGGGGAGCTGGCTCTAGATAAACATCACAAGCAATGGTTCTTTTTCAAACGATTCAAGATGAGCCTTTTTGGAAGAATAGTGAGTTCACAATCACTTAATCCCTGAAGTGTTATACAAAACTGAACAGTAATTTAAATGTGCCATTTTACCACTATGCTAAAAGCGTTTAGTCAAAATGTTTACACTGTTTAATTTCGTATATTATGGTAAATTCTAAAGCAAAAAGTAAAGTTTGAAAATACCTCTACATACAAAACTATAAAATGTCAAACATACAAAGAGACATAGAACTTAAAATTATCTTAGGTACAGTACAAAGCGCTTCCGCAAAGTATACATCGGCGGCAATTATTTTCTGACAAACTTCCTTATTTACCACTTCATCACCTTATATTTTAATTCGTTTTCACTTTCGCTTCATGAGCTATGTTAGGAGTTCTTCAACTGCTTCCTTAGCAACATGTATAGTGTTTCCCTGCTACCAGACTTCCGATCTTCGGGGCAATATTGAGGATGGTGTTGCCCCTTATATTCCGAAATGGCAATTATGGTGATTACCAAAATATAGCTTTTTAAATATATGTATGTTGTTTTTTACTAGGGCATAGAACGAAACATTATGATTGAAGATGCAAGTGGTAAAAAACTAAAAGCAAAGACTGTGTTTGCTTTGTCAATCAAATACCTTAAAGATGACCTGATGGAAATGTCAAAAAAACGCATTGCTGATGATGGAATAAGAAACAGTGACATTCATTGGGTATTGACTGTTCCAGCTATTTGGAATGATGCCGCCAAGCAGTTTATGAGAGAGGCCGCTGAAGAAGTATTTAGATTTTTTTTCATTTTACTTAATAATTCTTTATGTATTTTCATTTTCAAGATAAAATTTAGTCAGCATGATATTCATTGATCAGTCCGAGATATTCAAATTAAAAAAGTGTAGATAGTAAGTTCTGTTTTCTACTGCTACATGTAGGTCACTTCAAATTCACTGTGTACAGAGCACCAAATAACATGTTTTATGGTTGAATAATGTATAGGTTGCTGACCATTAGCAATGAAGCCGCTTATACTAAGTATTTGATAAAAGTAGAGGTTCAATTTTAAGGCTGGTATATCGAAGGAGGGACTGACTATTGCACTAGAACCTGAGACAGCTTCTTTGTTTTGCCGACATCTTCCGGTTGAGAAAAGTCTAGGCCGGGACAAAGTGTCATTGGCTAAGTTTCAAGCAGGGAAGAAGTATCTGGTACTGGATGCTGGCGCTAAAAATTTATAATATTGTATAGATATTCATTACACATGTTTATAAATGTTTTAAAAATTGATGTTGTAGTATGCTTTTGGAAGTAAAGAGTTCTGTCCTTTTATTACATGGTAAAATGAAGCTAAAATATGGTGAAAATATTGTGTAAAACGTGTCTTAGAATCTACATTATATTTCAACATCCAGGTAGTGACATAACAACAGTAATATAATTCCGTTTACGATACAAACATTTTGTCTGTTTGATGTTTTTGTGTATATAGCTAAATAGGAGGAACATATTTCAATTAGTAGCACGGGCAGCGTGTTTTTATACAGGAGTCATACCTGTGAAAAATGATTAGTAGAGTCCTTCAAAATATTCAACATGGACCTATATACATTTTCCAGCCTCATAATTCGTTCCGCAAAAGCATTTTTTTTTCTTTTTCTTTTTTTTTTTTTGGGGGGGGGGGGGGGGGGGCGTATACTTTTGTATACACTAATCTGGTATACATGAGTTTCGAATCGGCGCCGCTAAGGCAAGATTTTACGTATGGATTTAACCAACAGTCGCAAGGACATAGGTCTTGGCTATAAGCAGGATGTAGCGAAACCTTAATTCCTCGCTCCTCTAAATAAGCTTGATACGAGGCTGATCTGTGTGCAGGTGCATTATTTTGAAGTAATTTCACCATGCGCACCCTGGATCTTAGGGTCTGTGGTATGTAATCGAGTGCTATGTAATGTAGTGATGAACCACAGCAGGAAAATGTTCCATTGAGTAGTTTTTTTATATTTTATCTTTAAGATCTTTTATTATCATTTATTGGCCAATAACAATTACAAAAGTCAACCGTTTGAAACATATTACTAATTGTACTCAACTTGACAGTGAAAAATGAGCCTAATGTCACGTTTAAACAACGTTCCGGTCATAAAATGAGTTGCTAATTTATATAACAGAATACATAAACATAGAAGATCTTTATTGAAAATTTTAGGCATGAAAAGTGCTGCTAAACAAGATAAAAGTACTGAAAAAAACAAGTATTTCCCTTTTCCTCTAGATTTGTATTTTTTTTTCAATTGCCCCAATCCCGTCCTTCTGGCCCTTCCCCTCCTTGTCCTTTTGTAGGTCTTGTTATTAATTTCTATCTTTAGTAAACTTGTAGGTTTCTTTGATTTCATATTTTTTGTGTTGGCGTCCCTTCCGTTTAATGCCCGTCACCCTGTCCTGTTTGGCGTCCTGCTCAATTTCTTTCCTGTGGCCATGTGTTTGGGGTTGCTTAATTAAATGCCGTCTTTACTTATTGTCCATATCTTTATTTTTAAATGTTGAAGGCGGAACAATAGACATTACCATTCATGAAGTATTGAGAAACGTGAATCTTAAAGAACTTCACAAGGCAAGTGGTGGAGCAAGGGGTGGAACCAAGGTCGATGAAGCTTTTGAAGCCTTTCTGTCAGAGATAATTGGTGAGTACCGTGTTAGTTTATCTGTGTTGATACACGTGGATATAACTTTTGTATGAATTCATTTTGACTTTAAAATGTTGTTTGAAAGGGTTTTTTACGTCATTCCGACACTGTAGGTCATATTGCAACGTTCCACCTTTTCTGGTGGAGGAAGACCTCAGTTGACGTCCGTGCAATGTTCAAGGCACAAACGTTCACCTGAGTAGAACCATCGAGGTTTTGTTAGCTAGCTATATAAATTCCTCACCTGAAAGAATAAAAAGTCCCTGTCGGGGTTCGAACCTACGTTAGATAATGTTAGGTTGATGTCAGAATACCGTAATATGAAACTTGTATCTAACTAAGCAACGACTTTACAAAGATCTGGTAAATCAGACATGTTTTTCCAATCCATTAGTACCAAACAAATGTAAAATTAAAGTATAATGACATATTTCATTAAAAGAAAAAACTAGAATAATGATCAACAAGATATAGGTAACGTTTACAGGACGCAGGCCCCCGGCACTCCCAAGTAGGGCACCATAAAGGCACCAAACAAAAACCTTAAGTGGACATAAGTCCATTATGCCATAGTTATGTTTATATATTTAAAATCTCAAAAGTTCTTATTTTTTGGTAACTTCTTAAAATTTCCAAAAAGGTACCCATTGCCCAAATACGTACATCTTTTGCTTCTATTACCATTTTGTCAATTAAAGCAGCTAAAGTGATTTAATACTTTGCTTTAAAGTAAAAATAAAACTTTGTTTTAAGTCAAATAAATTCACTTTCACATTACTTCCTTCAAGTGGTAAGCATTTAACGAGTTCTGAATCATTATTTAAACGTTTGTTTTATATGAAGAAGTTAATTTGTTTTCGTTTCCGAGACATAATGTGCCTTTAAATTATATGTTCAGCAATTATGTAATGACATAAGATTAGTAGTCATTCTGAGTCATATTTGTTTGATATACGGATCTGTCGGGTCATATCTGTAAATATGGTACATTCAGTGCATAAAGCAAAAACTTGCAATATATATGATTCAAATTATATAATATATATTATTAATATTATACAGACAAATAATAGTATTTGTCCTTCACTAAAAGGTCCGAGAGGGATAACAAAATTCAGAGAAGATCACATGGAAGATTACATAGATATGTTCAGAGATTTTGAAATAAAAAAGAGAGACATAGCTCCAAGTAAGAATGCAAAAATCACTATGAGAATTCCAATTACACTTGTTGATATAGCAAACGTAAAAAGTGGTAGACCTATGAAAGAGTGTATCGCAAAATCAAGGTATAGAGAAAAGTTGGTTCTAACTGGAGACAAAATTAGGATGGACGCTGATGTTATGAAAGGTTTCTTCGAAATCCCACTCCGGAGTATACTCGATCACGTGGAAAAACTACTGGCCGAACCACGAGTTACCAGTTGCTCGGCAATAGTTATGGTTGGTGGCTTTTCTGAGTCTCCAATGCTGCAGGAACATATTCAAGAACATTTTCCAGACATGAAGATCATCATTCCAGAAGAGGCTGGTTTGGCTGTCTTAAAAGGAGCTGTTATATTTGGTCACAACCCTACAACTATTGCCGAGAGAGTTTGTAAATTTACTTACGGCGTAGAATCTACTCATCTCACCACGGCTAACTGCACTCATCCGAAGTTAAACACAGCACTTGACGATAACGGTGACATGAGATGCTTTGATAATTTCATAATTCATGTTAAGGTAGGTCAGTCTGTAAAGCTTGGCGAAGAGCAAGCAGAACATATTTCAAATCCTGTTTATGACACACAAACATCAATTGATTTTGGTATATATGCTTCTTCAAAACCAAATCCTGTTTTCGTTACGGATCCAGATTGCAGCAAAATTGGTTCAATCTGTATTCCTATTCCCGACACGTCTTTAGGCAGATTAAGAAAATTTGGAACAACATTTTTATTTGGAGGCACAGAGATTGAAGTAAAAGTTGTTGACAAAGCAACTCATAAAGTTACAAAAAAATCTGTAGATTTTCTTGGTTGAATTTAATTATATATATACGAGTTTGTAAAGACAACATGCTGAGGCATGCAAGCATTTGCTTTAAAAGCAATAGCAGATTTTTAAACTGGCGATAACTATGCCTGTGCTGTTCTTTATACATGTATTATTGATTCTTATTATCAACTGTCATTGAACAAATGTGTTTAGACACATGCTGAAAAGATATATCAAAATCACCTTTGACAAAGACTTCTTGATTATGATGTAGATGTCTTAAACGGAATGGACACTTTTTGATCGACTTTATGTTCCAAATGTATAGTATGGTTTGAAACATTTGTTTTTTTTAACACCAAAGATATTGCTGTTTGGTTAGGTAAGATAAATTTCCAATAGCATCTTATGCAGTTATCATAATTTATTTAATGCAACTTCTATGCTTTCACAATGCTGAGTAATAATGAAACAAAATGTACCATTTAATCATGCTTTGTAACCTGTAATAATCATGTTGTATATGATTTAGCCAATGCCATTGAATGTATTCATTGTGTATATTTCAAGTAAATGTCAACATGAAAGGGTTCTTTAATGTTGCTATCAAAATATGGTTCCACTGTATATATAGAGGATAATCAAGCTTTTTCTAAAAATACAGGATTTGTTTTCATCGAGTGGTATGAAAGTGAATATTTCATGTGTGGCAGTAGACACAAGAAAAATATCATAATTGTCATACAACAAGATGAAAACAAATTCTGTATTTATAGAGAAACTTGAATTCTCAGTTTATTTTATATTTTTGTTTTGTCATTACAATTTAAAAGAATTCCCCTTACATGAAAAAAAATTGTTTTAAGTAACATCAACAACAAAAAACTAAAATATGTGTTTTATTTCATCATTATTCCTAAATATTATATTTAAAAGTAATATTATTATAAAAATATGTACTAAATAATTGCGCGTAATTAACAATTATTATACTTAAAGTTTCCTTATATTTACTTAAATTTGAAAATTGCTATTACATAAAAAAGATACATGTCTGTTGAAAATATTTTATTGCTCTATATCGAAGAAATATTTTATTGCTCTATATCGAAGAGGTACATTCTTATTTCGGATATCAATGCCTTGAGATATTTTTTTTTCAAACTTTCATTTTTTGAAATATTAGATTTGATTTGAAGAACAAAAGTTACATTTTTTTTTTTGTAATCGGATTTGTATCTGTTAAATGCCCGCTTTCTCTATAATAATTATGTATATACATGTACTATCTACTGAATAAAGTTTGGACAAAATACCTACATGTACATGTATTCCGATGCTTTTCTTCAATTAGCATGTAAAACGCTAACTAACATGATACAAGTTGTTTCATCATTTGGCTTACAATTTGTGATGGGTGATAAGGTCATATGATGACTTTTTAGCGATTCAGGGCCGATCGCTAATGTTGACATTTTTTTATTATTGCGAAAACCTATTGTTTCTGTGTGAATAAAAAAATATTTTATTGCTATATTTGTAAGATGTACATTCTTATTTCAGATATTGATGCCTTGAGATATTTCTTTTACAAACTTTCATTTTTAAAATATTAGATTTGTTTTGAAGAACAAAAGATACAAATAGTGTTTTGTAATTGGATTGATAACTGTTATGTGCTCGCTTTCTTTAATGTGTATATACATGTACTATCTACTGAATAAAGTTTGGACAAATTCGATCTTTTTTTCTAATGAGCATGTAAAACCCTAGCTAACGTGATACAAGTTGGTTCATCATTTGGCTTTACAATTTAAGATGGGTGATAAGGTCATATGATGACTTTTCAGCAAAGTGATGTTCGATCGCAAATGTCAAGCATCACTTCCTTGTGCCGTATGTAAGGCTGAATAATACACATCTATTAAACGTGTTAAATAAATTTAGTAACTATATGCACGGCCGATAATTATCTAAAGCTTAATACTTGTTTTTTTACTCGCCATAAGCCAATGACCCGAAGATGTACATAATGGCCCAAAGGCCGCAGGCCCTAGGAGATAATGGATTCGATAACCAGTATCGCATCATTGCAAGCAACAACCAAGTGCTTACGTTTTATATACCTATGCCGGGAATGCCGGTTTACTCGTATACATCGCCACAAATCTTATTTTTGTCCATTCTAAGAAACGGGCATTTGTCATTGTTAATAAATTTCTGTCATTCAATTTAACAACATATTTCTGATTATCTTAGAAGACATAATAGCACAAATTAAAGTTGATAAAATGTTGTTTATTGTTGTTTGTAGTGAATAAATGTTCTTTATATGTGAGTATAAAGTTTGCTAATTGTTCTTCTTATATGCATTATGCTTACAAGTCGCTAATCTTGCTCTAGATGTATGTCGCGGATATACATGTACTTAATTCTTTCCTCATATCTATCTGGAGATGAAGATATACAAGATCTTAATTGATACCAGACTGATTTTTTGGCTGATATTCTCTTTAAGATTTTCGGTTGTCTTCAGTTTATACTGTAAACCGAGAAGTTTGTTTGTCAACCGGAAGTTCCTTACTTTATTTTACACTTGCGCCATTCATTCGCCAATGAACCTACACAAATACAATATAAAGTATTCTAATAATCACACAAATAAAGACTATTAACAGTGAAAAAGAATCATTTTACATTTCCGCGCTTATAATGTAACGGAGTTGGTTATGTGATAGATATCATGTTATTATGCATTCGATTGATCTATCTATTAATGGGCTAATGGGCTAATAATAGGAAGCATCTTGAAACGTGTTATTTGTATTCCCACCTTTTGTGTTGTATCAAATTCCTTTTTTCTTTAACTTTGTTATACAAACATTGGCGTCGCTTTACATTATTTTGGAAATAGATATCAATTATGACTGTATTGCTGAACAATGCTTAAATACTAGTGCATAGGACAATGTAGGAATGTTATCACGAAGACCGAAATATTAATATACATTTACATTCTAACATGCTAATTAAAAAGATAAATGATAAAAATATGTTGAATACACAGAGAGTAAAAGTTATTTTCCTGACGTCATTTAGATTGTTGACGTCATATCTGACGTCAAATGACGTGTACTAATGCCTTGTTTATGCTGTGCATATATCGTGTAAAGATGCACTTGACTGTTCTATCTATTTGATAGAGGAATATTGCGAAGCATGATAGAATTAATTAAATCTTATATTGTGAACGATTACTATGGACATGGAATAGGTAGTCTGTTTGATTTATTTACAATAATATAGTATGTAATAAATAGCAAAATTTATTCGTAAGACTAAACTATTGAATACCATTTTATTTTTACTTAAAATTTATTATTTCCTCAAAAAAAAAATTGAAACGTTATACATATTTGTGTTATGATTTTATGTTGTAAAGAAAAATAAGGATTTAATTGATATTATAAAACCTTTATGCCCTCTACGCCAGGGACTACAGATCCTTTCATGTGAGGAAGCTTCCAGCAAGATAACGAAACATCGGATATCCAATGAGCGTAGTTTCAATATTGTACGATGCCATATAATGTCGTCCGTCGCGCCTAAGGGTCAACACAATGACAATGCGAAGTGACATCGCGACAATGCGAAGCGACGCTTGACAACGCGACAATGTAAAACGACGTATCGCACTGTTGCCTTAAGATGTTGCGGTAAAAAAGGGCGAATTTTTGGAAATGTCACTTCGCGTTGTCGAGTGTTGCTTCGCTTTGTCGAGCGTCGCTTCGCGTTGCATTAATTCCGTTTTTTTATCATTTTATGGTTTGTGCTATAACACTTGTAACAAAAATGGTCAGAGATCAAAATAAATAGGGTTACATAGATGTTACAAGTGTTACGGTTTAAAATTGTTTACTATACAGTGTTCAATCTAGAGCGCGCCATTGCCCCATTGGCCCCCTAAAATGACTGCCGGTTTAAAACAAAAACAAATTTAACTGTGGGCCCGACGGACGCATTCGCTTAGAAAATACCATTTCGGTATTTAAGGAACTTTCTGAGTGTTTATTTTTACGCTTTACGCTCATTATTCACGCACATGTTGACTGTGCTAGTATTGATTTTCAAGAGTGGTAAATATATGCCCTCGCATCGTAAACAATTTCCGACTTGTTTTTACCGAATTCAAATGCAAAAAAATCGAAGTCGCCTGATAAAGAGCCGACGAAAAATGTTGATAGTGGTCTATGTACATCCCAGTCCGACCCTGGCCCTTCTGAATCGTCTAAAAGGCGTGAATTTCAAGCAAAATGGCTCAAAGATGACCGATTTAAAAATTGGCTTATTTTTGATGACGATAAAAATATATGCAATGTTCGTTATGCATTCAAATGAGGAAAAACAATCCGTTTGTTACAAGTTTTGTTAACTTTAGAACTTCAACTCTTGAGCGACACATGTCTTCTTCTGACCATCAGAATGCCCTTATTGACCAACGTGGTCAGTCAGTTTTTCAAGCATCTTTTAAGTCTGCATTTAACAAAAAGAAAAGCTCAATTATTAGTGCTTTGCGTACAGTTTACTGGATGTGTAAAGAAAAAATTGCAACATTGAAGTATAGTTCTCTTTTAAGACTTCTAAAACTACAAGGTTGCCCAGATATTTTGACTTTGCATTCTGGAGATAACGCAAGCTATGAGTCCGAGAGGGCTGCTGAAGAATTTCAAGATGCTTTAATTCATGTTATAGAAAATGATATGAAACAAAAACTATCTTCAGCCCGCGCCATTTCTCTAATGTGTGATGAAAGTGATGATGTTTCAGTTCAGAAAGAGTTGGTCATATTGGCTAGGTTTATTCCTAAATGCACTGACTTTCAGCCTGAAACTCATTTTATTGAGAATGTTACTATTGATGAGGGTGATGCTGAAACTGATTACCAATCATTGAAATCTGTGGTAAGTGAAAAGGGTATGGATGTCAGTAATGTAATTTTTTTTGGCTCAGATGGAGCGGCAGTTATGACTGGTAAAAAGTCTGGTGTTAGTGCCAGGCTTTCAAGTGATTAGCCACTTACTTTTAACATTCACTGTATGGCACACAAGCTAGCTTTATGCACAAGTCAAGCAGCAGTGAGTATTCCATATCTAAAAAAGTACAAGGAAACTTTGACAAATATTTTCTACCATTTTAAACATTCCTCACAGAGAACTGCAAATCTGTCTAAAATTGAAAGCTAAAAATCAAGAAATTCAGTGTACGCTGGTTTGCATTTTATTCAGCCATTGAGGCAATATTTCACATATGTGGTTCCTAAGTTACTTATTTTGAGCAAGAAAAGCAAGCTGAGAAAGGTGAAACTTCAAAAGGGATTCATTATCAGCTAACCCAGTTTGAATTTGTAGGTGTAACTGACATAATGGCAATCCTGACCAAACTGAGTCTCAGCTTTCAGAAACAAGACATTGATATTTCTTTAGTACAACCACTTATTCAGTCAACAATCTTACCGCTTGAAAACTTAAAGCAGAATAATGGTCACTACATTCAACTGTTTAACACAGCATTGACTGAGAATGGACTTGACTTGAGAGATCACATCATCTCAGTAAGTAAAAATAAGCAAACACATTTGAGTAACATAAGAAGTGACTTTATTCAAAAAATAGTTGCTCAACTTAATGTTAGATTTCCACAGGAAGATACATCAGTAATAAGTTCTCTGGCAGCCCTTGGTTTGAGAGGTATATCCTTTGTGCAGAATATTCCTGACCATGGAAAGGATGAAATTATTAAACTCTGTGATTTCTATGGTTCAAGTAATAATGACACAGACAGTGAACCTTACATTGATTGTAACCAATAAAGGATTGAGTGGGAAATTCTAAAACCTCTTGTAATTCAACGTATCCAACTGACAATATCTATAATTTGTGGAAATTGATTTTTATGTATCACAAGGAGATGTTTCCAAATCTTTTAAAACTTGCTGAGCTTGCTCTTATTGCACCCTTACAAACTGCTGACTGTGAAAGGGGTGTTCTACCCAGAATGATATTAAATCATCAGGCAGAAATATATTGTCCTCTTACAGACTGAATAAATTAATGAGGATATATCGGCACGAAGTTGACATAGCTGATTTTGATTTTGATAAAGCTGTAGATGCATGGCTATCAGCGAAAAATAGGAGAGCTTTCTCCAGTACAAGTACCTAACTGAAAAACGTAGTTTCCAAAGAAAATGTCCTTGCTTGTTATGACATTCACTTATTCATAGTTTACACAGTTAATTATTATGTAAAGTTTGAACTGTTAACATTTTATGCAGATTAGTTAGAGTGAAATTTGAATTGACTGTTTAAAGCATACCTTATATTATACATGTACAGTATGAGTAATTAAAAGAGTTGTCACTGTTATTTTATATTTTTACCTTATGTTTATCTACATAAACAATCCACCTAGAAAATTAAAAGGTAATACTTTATTTGAATTTGATTGTCATTTTAAGTATGGGCCCCCAATTTTTCAAATGACCTCCTTTTGATAAGTTTATGGACCCAAAGGGCCCCCTTGATATTCATTCTAGATTGAACACTGTTATATAGGGAAGAAAATGTGTAAGTGGCCAAATAGCTTAATTGAAAAAAACGCGGTACGGTATTTTAAGGGTTCCGGGTTTAAGACCCGGTCAGGCTACAGTTTTCTTACCCAGTAACACTCTGTAACGCCCACCGTGGGGCCTAACTAAATATAGCTCAAAGTAAAATTCACATTTCTCTGTAACTCTGTAAAATCCAAAAAACAAATTTCAATATAGCAGGGGAGTATGTCACGATTCAAAACTTCACTATTTAGGGAAAAAATGTGTAAGCGGTCAAATAGCTTAGTCGGTAAAGCCTCGGTACGATATTCCAATGGTCTCGGGTTCAGGTCCCGGTCAGGCTGCACTGTAACACAAGGTTGTTAACATAGTTGTTACAGCATTATTAAAATGTTACGAGAGTTGCGAATGAAATGAATAGTTTCACACATAATTGTTACAAATGTTACAGGTTGTTACAAAAGTTACTGCATAAGCCTTTAAAATGGTCAGAAATCGAAATAAGTAAGGTTACATAGATGTTGCTAGGTTGTTACATAGTTGCTATAGCATTGTTTCAAATGTTACGATAGTTGAAATCGAAATGATTAAATGTATATAACGTTCTCACTAACCAGATAGAAAAATCAAAATCCGTAAATGTTACTAAAAATAGCGGTGTTGGAAAATCTTACCTCACATCGGCTGATGTCACACTCCAATTGATAACACTTTTCGTATTCCTGCGCAACAACACAATGGGAGTAATACAGCATAACTTAATAATGTAAACAAATAAGAGTTACTTCCCTTGTCATGATAAAAAGAACGCCAAACAAATAAGATGGAAACAATATATTTTCGTGTTGACACAGAAAAGTGCGGTTTAAATGAAGGGCAAAATAGTTGATATATTACATCTACTTGGTACCTATGCTATTTATAAGGTACAATTAGTCAATGATGGGAAAAATTGTGACTCTGGCAAAACATGAACCGGTATAAGGTCTTCCTTCATTATATTTGAATAATGTTCAATTCTGACATGTACAGTCAATTTATTATTCCACAAAAAGGCAATCCAAGCGCAAACATCAAGCCTGAACCTTCATATATTGATAGCTTGTTTGAAACTTCAGAGACACTCTTGACAGCTCAGAAATTGACAACCTTTTGTCTGACATGTCTTTTGTTCAATCATCTCTCCCTGAAAAAGTAAATAAAAGTGTTTTACCGAACTAAATTCCAAGAACAACTTCAGTGTTGTTATATTTTCTGGTCCTTCGGGATCATTGATGCCAGCACTATAAAGTGTTGAGAATTGAGTACCGCTCAAGCCGGTGCTAGGGGGCGTGAGGGATGTTGCACTTATTCATTATCCCTCATGTACAGACTCAATCAAACCGAGTCTGCAATTCTTATGTTATTTTGTTGTGATTAATGCTTCCGAGGGATCACTTTGTTTCCAGAATTTTTTTTTTTCTCCTACTACTGGTGAAACAGGATCTAAATTGCCAAATATTTCCCAAACACTTCAACGTAACAGGTTCGCACCTCCTCTTGAAATTGAAAACAAAAAAGAAAATGAAAATCAACAAACAAGAAGAAGAACAATATCTCATCAAAGACTCTTTCAATCGTACCTTTTTTGGTGAAATTAAAATTGGCAAATCCATGAAATTCCTGCTAATGAGCTCTACCTGTACCATTGTCAGTTCATTGTCAGTGTGCGCCAGAAGAATGGGGATGCATATGAACCAGTCAAACTACGAAGTATTATCAGCAGTTTTAAAAAATATCTGAAAAACACTATTATGGAATAAGTTTAGTTAATGGGTATGAATTTGGAAAGCTTCGTAAAGTAATAAAGTGTAAACAAAACGACTTAAAAAAACAAGGCCGTGGCAATAAACCAAAAGCAGCAGACAAAATCAATGATGACGAAATAGAACTTCTATACACCTCAGGAAGTTGGGTGCTTGTTCCCCTGCTGCCCATGTCTATGTGTTTCGAGTTAAAACTACTAAATGTCTTTACTATAACTGTTTTTGCCCCGGCAACTGTTGCAAAACATGGTACAAATGTAGCACATGCCAAAAAGCCCACATGCAAAGTAAAACATTTGACTGTGAGCTTCCTCCAAAGTGGGCTACCACAGCTTAAATGTTTGCCCTACCAAGCCATGGACATGAATGTGTGGAGAGCGCCCGATACTGTATTCAATAAAATGTGGTTACCAAAGTCCGACAGATGTGTGCCATCTGGCCTATAAAATCTAGGGTCTCTCCGTAATATCAGAGTAACGAATATAATAGCCCCTCCCCCCCCCCGAGTTTAATAACAAATGTACTGATACAACTATTTATACGCATGTGGGTTTTATTTGCTGTTTTGTTAGATTGGACATATCTCCATGGCCTTCTTGGTAATATCTGAGACCAAATTTCTTTCGTATCAGGCATTTTTTCCAGTAAAGTCCCTGTCATAAAGTCGTGAAGTCCCATATGATTTCAGTTGAAAGTCAATTTTCAATATCGTTCCCGCCACAGTGTTTAATCAACAATTTAGGCGCATTTTTAAACTCAGATTAAAAAAACCCCACACAATATCAGGCACATAATGCGAATATAACCATCTTTTTATTACAATAGCATAAACTGCTCTACTTAATACATTAATGTGTATTACGACCCGGTAACGGTTTCGTAATACAAATACATATTTTATTTAAATATCCAAATTTCGAAACGCCGGCATTCACTTTACAGATATTTTGGCAGATCCTTAAAAAAACTAGAACTATCGCTGAATGCGATTCATACCCCCACCAATGTCCTTGACAGAAGAAAGACTTGGAAAGGTGGTTAAGGCAATAACTTGTGTGGCATAAATACATAAAAAGAAATTATCTCTGGTGAAAAAAAGACTAACAGTACAGGTAATAGTATAAATATATCATCAAATCATGTTCGAAACAGTTACAAAAAACCTTTCATTTTCCCTATGTACTAAACATTTTATTTTTAAGTCAATTTTTGACCTTCAAGTGTGGCCTTGACCTTAATCTGGCACACGGGTAACATGGGTTTTGCACATCGCCCAGTTGGGGTGAACATTTGAGTAAAGTTTGAAGAAAATCCTTCCATTAGTATAGAATTTATAGAGCCGACACAAAATACTGTCTAGTATTGATTGTATGTAAATTTGAAGACTTAAAAAGGGGCATAACTTTGTCAAAATGCAAAACAGAGTAATGAAACTTGACCTGCATATCTTATTTGCGACATCTCATATATCTTAAAGTTTCAAACAAATACCTGTGCTAGTTTCAGAATTATTCAAGTACATGTTAAAATTTAAGAACATTTTCTAAGTCAATTATTGACCTTCAAGTGTGACCTTGACCTTTAGAAGGCACAAAGGTGACATAAATTCTGCACATAACCTTGTTGAGGTGAACATTTGAGTAAAGTTTGAAGAAAATTCTTCCATTAGTATCGGGATTTATAGAGCCAACACGACATATTGTTATATATTTGATTGTATGTAAATTTGAAGACTTAAAAAGGGGCATAACTTTGTTAAAATGCAATACAGAATTATGAAACTTGACCAGCATATCTTAATTGTGACACTTCAAATACATTTTAAGTTTCAAGCAAAAACCTTTTCTAGATTCAGAAATATTCAAATAAATGTTAAAATTTAAGAATATTTTCTAAGTCAATTTTTGACCTTCAAGTGTGACCTTGACCTTAAGCCGGCAAAAGGGTGACATGGGTTCTGCACATCCCCTTGTTGAGGTGAACATTTGAGCCAAGATTGAAGAAAATCTTTCAATTAGTGTAGGACTTACAGAGCGGACACGACATACAGTGTAATATTTGATTGTTTGATATTTGACCTTCAATTGTGACCTTGACCTTGAGCTGACACATGGGTAACATCGGTTCTGCACATCCCCTTGTTGAGGTGAACATTTGAGCCAAGTTTGAAGAAAATCCTTCAATTAGTGTAGGACTTACAGAGCGGACACGACATATAGTGTAATATTTGATTGTTTGATATTTGACCTTCAATTGTGACCTTGACCTTGAGCTGACACATGGGCAACATCGGTTCTGCACATCCCCTTGTTGAGGTGAACATTTGAGCCAAGTTTGAAGAAAATCCTTCAATTAGTGTAGGACTTACAGAGCGGACACGACATATAGTGTAATATTTGATTGTTTGATATTTGACCTTCAATTGTGACCCTGACCTTGAGCTGACACATGGGCTACATGGGTTCTGCACATCTCCTTGTTGAGGTGAACATTTGAGCCAAGTTTGAAGAAAATCCTTCAATTGGTATGGGAGTTATAGAGCGGACACGAAAATGGAGACGGACCGACGGACCGACCGACCGACCGACGGACGGACCGACGCGACAAAGCGAATCCATTATAGCCCCCCCCCCCCCACATTTTGTGGTGGGGGTATAATAAATTTTTCAATGAAATATTATAAACTTATCGGATATAGGATTTGTATACGTTAGATCGCTAACGGCCTCTTTATCTTATATCATTGAAAGCACAACCCTCACGGAACATATTAGAAGTCCCGCCGGTTCGAAAAGAGTGTGCTTTAAATTCATTTTGTTCTTGATCAAGTTCAAAGTCCTTTTTAATACTGGATGTTAAGGGACTTCCATCGAAATTGCAGAATAACGGCCCTTGCACGTTAACTAAAATGTAAGAACTCTTTTTTTCATAACAGAGTTTGTTCCGGTCAGTTATCAGACTATCAATAGAACATCCGACATATCTCTGCTCCGTCTGTGAAATGAAATACTAAAATACAGTCTGGTGAGATTTTGATCGATCGTTATGTCATCTACATTTAAAACTACAGTTTTTTGATATCTTTGAAGGCAATGCAAATTCGCTTATTTTAAACATACCTATGAAGGCCAGACAGAAAGCAGCAGAAAATATTAAACACTCATATTGTGATCTGCAAGCGTTAGGTAGGGCTGATAAAAGCTGTATCAGTACATTTTGTGTTATCGGGTGTCTTGTGGCATGCCTTTTCGTTAATCTACGGAACCCTTCTAGCATACTTTTGACTATGAATTGTTTTATTATCAACCAAATTGTTTCTTTTATTGAAATAACTTATTGCTGAATTGTGAACAGCTACTGTTGAAAATGAAAATTGACGTAAAGACATGCGGCCAGGTTCTGTATTTATCTATTTTGAGAGTGTCCAAATTTTGCCAAAAATTCTTCAAATGATTTTAAACCTGCAAGGTAGGCTTTATGTGTACTTTGACCAAGTGTAGCATTGATTAATCACTCTTTCTCTATTTGAAGATCGCATAAAATGCCTCTGGTTTTGGATACGGGTCTAATGCAGGTAGTTCGCTAGAACGTTGGCCACTTTCTGCCACTGAAAACGGCTAATACTGTCACATATTTTATTTTTGTACCCTGACATATGCTTTGCTTTTACTTGAACATAATGGGTTAAAAGCAAAAGAACGAAATGGCGGATGAGTACCATAACTAGTTTATTTTTTGAAGACTTTTTATTTATGATCGCTACTAATGCATTATTATCGGACCTTAGCATTATCTTTTTGTTTCTTAATTCTTTGCCCCAAGTTTAAAATTACAGTATAATAGGGACTAATTCTAAATAAGTTATATTTTTAAAAGTAGAATCGTCCCAACCGTCTGACCATTTAAAAGCTACCAGTTGCCCTGAAAGTATGCACCGCAACCAAGGTTCTTATTGCCAGATGCGTCCGTATATAATTCTAAATGGCAGTCATCTACCCATTTTTCTTCTGTAAACATAACATAACCATTGAATTTGTCAGAAAATGTTAGCCAAATATTCGCATCTTCTTTCATGCCTTGGGTTGACTCTAATAATATGGAACGGTTTCTTTACATACGACATGGCGTCATAGAAACGTCTATTGAAGGCACGGCCACTGGGAATAGCTTTTGATATAAAATTAAGTAGACCAACGACTGATTGTAAAAAACAACAATAAAGATCAACAAGGCAAAGGCAACGTTCACTGGACGCGGCCCCCGACACACTCGAAAAAACCTAGAGCAAAATTCAGGATCGATCAATTCATTAATACTTTTGCCTGGTGGGTATGAAAGGTGTGTTATTAATCTGAAACCACCGTTGTTTTTTTTTGTACGAGACCTACGGGATTTATTCTCAGATTAGTAATTGGCTGGTTTTTGAACGGTCATAGGATTCGCCCAAGTATAAATTCGTCGTGAACCTTTTTACTTAATAAGCATTTTTGATCATTCGCCGATTTGAGATTTTTGGAAAAAATAGGGATTCTTGGTCCCGTATATTCGAGTTTAAAACCAGTACTAATGCCTTGTAAAATTTAATTGGCATCATCCTTATTTGGGTATTGAAAGAGTTTATCAGCGAAAACCAAGATATTAATTGGTGAAAACCCGAGGTCCTTATAGGCACTATTTGAGCTGGCAATCCAAATACCTGTCGAGGGTATTGCGTCTGAGGTGGTCTGAAACGTAATGAAGGCCTTACATAACGCGGTGTGAATTGCGCTGTTTGTTTATTTGCATAACATTGTATTGAAGATTGGTTACCAAAGCATTTGTTGCAAACGTGTTTGTAAGTACATGATCTAATGTTTGCAAATTATTTTAAAAGGTTATTTGTTTGTTCTGGATGTTTCATAATGAAAATACTCATGTATACCATGAATGCATCTGACCAAATTTCTATTTTTTTATTTGTTTCGGAATTTGATCTTATGTACTCATTATAAGTTCCCCGTCAACAAGTTGAATCTTTTGTCTATTTTCTAACATATTTTTCTTTGGCAACAAAGTGTGTAACTCTACAAATTGATTGTTCCATATCTTATCTTTAGTACTGACAGATACATGTGCGCCTAGCATTGTACCGAAGCAAGTATTTATCATTCATGATTTGAAATGTAAATTTTAGAATTTAGAAGGGACATTTGGGGTTTTCCTCCACCAGATTATCTTTATTATCGTGCATTATAATGTGATATTATTAAATATATTACAAAACAAAATTATCATGCTTTATAATGACTTATGTAATGCTGCTTCTGAAAAAGGACTAGCTCAATAGGTAGAGCGTTGAACTGTGAATCGGGCGACCCGGATTCGATTCCCGGACGGTCACTTTTGTTGTGATTGATCATTAAATATTTTATACGGTCATTCGCACTGTACCTATGCTCTGGTGCGAACAGCAGTTTCAGTTCCTTGCGAAAGTGAAGGGAACTAGTACTGGTAATCTCTTGACAGCCTGTCCAGGAGCGATGCGGTGGTTGAACTGTGCTCTGGTTAATTCAATGTGGCTTACTGTCGTGATCCTTAGTGAAAACTACCAACACCACCAGGGACAGAAGTAAAGTCCTACTTTACACTTGAAAACTTAAATTTATCACAGTATGTTATAAACTGTAATTACTTTTTTCCTCATATATTTGTTAAGTTTTTAATGTGCACTGGAGAATCGTTTAAGACAGAATTCATTATATTATTAAAAATTCCACACGCCCCGTTATTCCCGTTATTGAAATAAGAATTTTTTTGATTAAAATTAAATATCTTTTGCGTAAAATTTTATTCGGCTGAATATTAAAATCCTGTTTGATAATGATAGATATTTATAAAAAAAAATGGGCTTTTCTAGAATTTGCAAGACTTTACGGCACTATTTTGTATTTGAATTAACACTAAATTTTACTCGCCCCAGCAAAAATTAAAACTTTGATTAAGATTAAAAATTGTTTTGCCTAAACTTTACTTTCAAGGACATATTTCTTCCCTGAATATTGAAGTCATGCTAAATAATCATGACAGAATTCAAAATAAATAAAAATACAAAACATAATGGACCCCATTAATTAAAATAATTTTGCTAATGTTAACTTTCAAAGAACATATTTCTTTACTGAATATTAAAATCATGTTAATAATGATGAAAAGTTATAAAAATAACGGACTTTTCTTTCTAGACTTTGCTTGATTGTGCGCTAAATTCCACAAAGCCCCGCCATTAAAATAATAACAAATTCAATTTAAATTCAACATCTTTTGTCTTAAATATACGCTCAAAGAATATATAACTTTACCGACTATTGAAATTATGTTACAAAAGTAATAGTTATGATACATGAAACGAGTTAGTTACGAGGATATAACACTGGCATGGGCGACATCAAGGGATGTTTCTGCTAAAAAATGGCGAGGCAAATTTTTGCAGAAACATCCCGCGATGTCGCCCAGCCAGTGTTATATCCTTGTTACTAACGAGTTTCATATACTATAACTGTTTTATCGCAATGGCATAATTTCCTTTTTTTGTAACATAAATAATTCGTTGGCTACATTACAGTTATTTATGATAAGGCAGTTTTTTTCAAGTTGTTTTCGCTGCCGCAATTAAAAGCGGATTTACAAAAGACATCCAATGGTAGAGGCGGATTGTAAAATGTTACCAACGTTGATTCAAGATTAAAGGGCTTTTTTCAGTGGAAATAATTCATTCAGCGGATGTACCTTGATTAAATGAGAGTAAATTTCATTTTATTTATTATCTTTGTTTATATTTTTCATTGTAATTTTTTATTTATTTTATTTTATTGATTCCATTTTTTGTTACTGGGAATGTTTGACTTTTCTTGACTTTGCAGTGTTTAGTTGGAACGGTAATTTTTGACCAGGCAACGGTAGACGCAAAACTATAAGATACGATATTATTCAAAATGTTGCTTCGCATTATCGAATGTCGCTTCGCGTTGTCGAGTGTCGCTTCGTATAGTCGAGCGTCGCTTCGCATTGTCCAGTGTCGCAATGTTTAGAATCAGAAAAATAACGCAACATTTTTACGACATTTTAAAAATATTGCTTCGCGATGTCGAGTTTCGCTTCACATTGACGAGCTCGTTTCGTATTGTCAAGTGTCGTGGTATGCTTTTTTGCTAACCCAGACGCTCGACAATGCGAAATGACAATGCGACAATGCGAAGTGACAATTTGTCAATACAAAGTGACAAGCGACGACGTGAAGTGACATCGGAACAATGCGATGCGACGATCGGCAATGCGAACGAGAAGCAATATTTAAAAAATTCGCCCTTTTTACAGCGACATTTTAGGCAACAGTGCCATATATCGTTTTACATTGTCGAGCGTCGCATCACATTGTCGCGAGGTCTTCGCCTTGTCATCTGTCGGCCTTAAGACGCAACGGACGATATTATAAATGGCGTAATATTGAATTTATTGAACGAGGTGATAACAAATTATATCATTTGAGTCTCTGGAGAGGAAAACGAGCACAAACTAGTTGAATATATTAAGTAATGAACCTACACGAGTATAATATTGTCCTACACTCGTAAAAACGCGCTTAATGTTAGCGTTACACTAAAGGCGCGTCATGGAAAAGTAATTAGAGTGTAGGACAAAAGCCTACATATGTTGAGTGCATTGAAAAAAAAACACAGGTATTAAACAATATTTATTTTTGTTACGGGGGGACGGGGGGGGGGGGGGCTTTTGCCCGCCTTGTTAATTTCACCGATGGGGGGGGGGGGAGGCGGGGACTGGGCTTTTGTCCGCCCAGTCCATTTTCACGGGAGGGCTTTTTCCACCCTGTCATTTTCACGTTTCCCCGTTTTTACAATTTGATTTATAACGCAAATGACGTCACGTCAAAATATATGCACGGTCGTGCAATACCATTTTTTTAAAGCGGCACGTGTATGTGATGAATACTTATAATGACTTTAAAGACATTGGTATATATAATTATCATAGAAAAAGGAAACATCAGTGTCTCAATGTACAGGACGACGTAATGTACATCAGAATATAGATACAAATTGAAAAATATATTGTTTTATGAAAATCAACACAACTTTTCGACTAAAAATTCTTCATCAGAGGTACATTTTATTTATAGGAAATGACGTCTTACGACATCAGGAACAACGATGTCAAACAAACACCTCACAGTGAGTACCTCACTTGGCAGATTGTACTGTACTGTTGAGGGGAGATCACTGTGTTGGAGATCGGATGTCAAAATGCTATTTGGCGTACTAAGTCAATATGCAGGATCTTAATACATGAAAGGAATTTAACAAACGAAAGGATCTTGATAAACGAAAGAACAACAGAAGCAATACTTGCAATAAGTTTATTGATACAGTTTTAGTTTCAGATTGCTTTCTACAAATAAGAGAGATTACTGCTAAATGCATGCATTTGATTATATTATGAAAAAAGATATATGTTTGAAGCTATTATTTTTAGAGTCCGAATGACTTTTTATTAACTGCATGATACGTTGTCCGGCCAGTCGCAATACTGAGCGCCGTTATTAAACTCCAAACCCGCAGGGCAAGACATGTTAATCCATGTGTACGTTGTTGTCCCGTCCTCTTGTGTACTCTGAGGGACACATTGGCAGTAACTTTCACATTCGTTGCTTACCAAAGCGTAAAGCGTTGATCGAGAGCTGTCACATGTGACTGAAAAGAATTGATTTCGTTGCATAATACATTTCATAAAACAATATGTATTATAGAGAATATTGAATTGATGTAGCTTTGATATTAAATTTATTTAATGAGTTGAATAAAAACATATTATTCGAGCTTCTAAATCTACACAAATATAATATACAATAATATATTTTTCACCTATGCAACCTAAGGATGGTATACAGTAAAATGTCATTTTTCATCGAGTCGCCTATAGTGTAACACTAACAATAGTTTCCATATACAAAATATTATGTTCTTTAGATCCGTTACTGTCAAAATCATCTTCATTACAAAAGATTGTTTGGTTCGAAAACTAAAGTAAATAAAATAATATTAAATTTAAAATGAATAAATTGAAAATTTATGTCACATGATGTTATGTATAATAAAAATTACATTTCGTCTACACCAACAAAGACGAGTTATCATATACAATGATACAAGTAATTGGTTCACGTGTCTAAAATATGAGTTGAGTAAGAAGAAAATGTCACACAAAATACACAAAAAAATGAAAAGCGATCTGACCGCAAACGGACGTAAAACATTTAATTACGATAGCCTTAATTGAAATATTTATTGAAAAATTAACTCCAGACAAAGGAATCTGCGGTTAAAATATCACCTTAACTCAACATATCCTAAAGAGATGTGTAAAAGAAAAGTATCAACAAAACTTTGGTCCACTTCTAAATAAACATTTAATAGACAATCTAAAGCAATAATTTATGTATCGTCGCTTTGGCTGGCAGTCCATATAAAATATGTCTGATAAAAAAACATCACAATACATAATGCAATAAGAACATGTTTTAGGCCTAGAAACGCTAAAATACCGAATTTATTAAAATGGTGACGTTTAGCAATGCAATATTAATGAATAATTTTCCTCAGAAATTACGTAACAAACAGGCAGACAATTAAACTGTTACCTATTCAACAACGACCGAATTTCTATATCGTGTCATGCAGGTCTATTCCATGCAATAAAGTTCATGAATGGAGCAATAAAGACGCAAGAGGTAAATCACGCTCATTTGAAGTCAAATGTAAAGCTTGACACAGAAAATATGCAGTATCGAAATCATAGTGTCAGTGCAATGCTTATAAATAGTTTCAAATTATTAAAACAATGTATGTTGTCAATTTATTAGACATAATCAAGATAATTGTGTCTATAAATGGACCTTCTAATTAGTTGACATATTACAAGTTGATTTATTTTTCACTCCTATACTAAAAACATTTGATTACAGGTATTTTTCTTTACCTCTCAAAGCAAAACTGTCATATTAGAGCTCCCATACATACGTTTAAATGAAAATGCACTAAATTTCTTAGTTATGCCAAACGTCTTTAATCTCTTTCTTTATAAATCAAGCGCTACTCGGGAAGATATCTATGTAGGGAATTTTTTTTCAAATATAAGCTTTAATTACAGAATGGTACACGAAAGAATATAAAGTATACTGTTTCATTGATATCATCTGTAGTTATGTAGATGATGTAAGATACCTGTAGCATGCACCTTTGGAGTTGAGACGGAATTATGACCGCCGACTCCTTGAATAAAAACCTATGAAATTACTTTGGTTTTGCTTTCTCAGACTGGACTGAGGTACACTAGGGATCAGCGAAATTTCACATACATGTATGTTTTTACATTAATGCTCATTTCTCTTCAATAGAAATATAAATTTCTGCTTAACAACCTTACTTCCTTGATGAAAACCTTATGAGATAGTTACATTGTGCGCGAGTTATATTGAATATGCTTAAGATGACGAATGAGCAAAAGATAGTTACCGCCAGCCTGCTGTGAGTTACAGTCATCGTCTGAAATAATAAAGTAAATGGGATACTTATTGAAGCTGATTACATTATACTGTAGGTAACAAAAGAACATTGAAACACTACTGATTTGTAGGAGGGGGCGTAACCCCCAGATAAATCACGTTGCCGAGGTTTAATTATTCAATTTCTTTTGTATCATGGGCAAAATTAAAAACACATTTTCTGTTGTCACAAAATGAACGAGCATCTCAATGTGACATTTCTATCGTTATTCCTTTCTCTGTCGTCATACAAAGCAACCCCTTGAAAACGTCAACCAATCCACGAGCATGCTCTGGGCAGACAGTGAGTGCGGCTGTCTAATACTAATAGACATATACGAATTAACTCTGTCACATTTTAAACAAAAAGGTCCCCTAACTATGGTACAAGCATAAATGGAAGATGATTCTTACTCTATGCAACATGGAACAAGCTTCCTTCAAGATTTATAAACTGAAGAAATGCTTATCAAACCTCGCACCTTACGTTTTGTTAAACGATCTTATAAATAATTAGGGATAATTATCAGAACGTTCGAATAAGTATAGAACAAGAAATGTCATTTTTGTACAATATTGTCGGTGCTGTGATATATTTATCTATCTCTTAAATCAGATTCACAAAAGAAAGTTATGAGTACATTTATTTACACGAACAATACAAAAATCAACAAAAGTCAAATATACAAACCTAGTGTTGACTCTACAAAACTAATTGTTAAAGTCACAAAAACGAAACATATGAAGGAAGAGTAAGAAGCCATTTCGACACACAAGTATAACTACTGCGAGTGGAAAATATAACCGCAGACATGCATTATTTATATGAAGAAGCAAACGCTAGTAACAAAACCGCTTCCGCTAAATTTCATGCATAAATCAAATATTGTAGTGTATTTTCCGCTACTTTGGTATTGCAAACATGCCTTCAAGGTAATGGTTTTAATTTATCAAGTATGGTATGCAAAAAAAATAAAATAAAATAAAAATAATAAATAAAGAATAAAAGAAAGAAAAAGCTAATGCGATGTATCAAAATGTATTTATTGGTACTTCTTTGCAAGTATAACTTAAGAAATTAGAAAACGTTTCAAGAAACAATAAATTCTTTATTGGTAGTGAAAATAATAAACAAACAAAAAACTATTTATTGGTGATAGTTTTTTTTGTATTGATAAAGATAATATTGACAAAAGTTTAAAATATTTCTTTGGATAATGGCATTACTTCAGTACTAAAATTCAAAGTTGTATTGTGAGGAAAGACCTTTTTTTGATATTCTCGTATTTTTAGGAATGTTGATGCATTTACTATCAGCAATAAAATTAAATTCTTTATTTGCATTAAACATTTACGATAATTTTAGCATCAATACAAAACAGAAATGAATTTATACAAAAGAGTGTGGTAAACATCTTGTTATACATCATTAATTATGTGAAAAATAAATTTAATGAAACTCAAAATAAAAATATTTAGCTTTCTTTGTGTTTTGGTGCATGTGCGTGCGTGCGTGTTCTCATTGTTAATAAATTAATAAATAATCAAAATTTTAATCAAATGTGGCCTTGATCAGAAATCACAATCTAACCATTATTGGTCACTTCAGCTAGTTTGTACACAAATGAAATCAGTATTGAAAAATTAATACAATTATATATGATTGTTTAAAAGTAAAGCTAACTTAAATACAAAATCAAAAACTAAACATCTGAAGAAACAACATAGCACAATGTAAGATATAAACAAAACAAGCAAAGTAAAGTTGAATTTATTGAATATTTAGTATGCATTAATTAACAGCACACACAATTTATGGAATTTTAAATTAAATACAATTCGGTAGCTATTCCTTTCTAGTGTTTGAACAATATAAGTAAATAATCGATATTTGATAGTGCTTAATTTTAGTGCAAGTTTCACCTCTTAATTCATTTATAATATTATAAGGAACAACAATGAACATTTATTCAGTTAATCATGTAAAAAAAAAGAAATGATCAAGAGTTTCAGCGTGTCATTTTACGAGTTCATATCCAATTTTAAGCTTGTTATATTTTAGCATTGAACATTATCTGCCCAGTTACAGACTGGTGTCGGGAGACTTTCGTCAAAAAGCGTATTCTTCGGACAAGTATGTTCTGCCCAATAATATGTTACTGATCCATTCGGTTCCGTTGACGCATGCGCACATTGACAAAATTTCTTGCATCCGGAACTACGAAGCGCTGCCAGTCTCTTCACTTCATATTCACTTTTTGTGCAAGTTCCTGAAACAATGACAGCAATAAACTGTTTGAATTTAACTTATAACTTGAGTCCTAAATTATTTTTTAAAATATGAATTCATATTAATTTATTTACTTAATAAGTAAAATATGCAGGCATTGATAAAACATTGAAGAAGGGGGATCATATTAAAATCTAAAGAGTAATAGGATAAGGATCGAAGCTCTTTTTTTATCCCCGACAGGTGGTGCGTTATCAAGAATGTAGAAAACTAATACCGGTACTATACCGGTAAGCATTTATGGGTATACGATTGAACTCTTGACAAAGGTATTGGATCTGTGATACAATAATTATCCATTTTTTAAAATAGTTTTATATATTTTCTGTAGTTTCATTTTTTTAAATCATATTGATTATTTAAAATAAGAACCGAGCACAATAATCCATTACCGAGTTCATTGAGGCAACCATCTTTGCTGTCACCAACGCCTGTAATAAGGAAGAGGTATATGATTTAGGTTTGTTAAGTAGTGCTCATAGTTCTTAGAATATGTTTATATCTTAATTATAAGAAAAACATGTATTTTACTTTGATGCGTTTGAAAATAAAAAAAAATCAGCAATTTTGTGAGTATTGAGGCAAATCTGAGTATTGAAAATCTACATTTTTTGTCAATCCTTTCTTATCTTATCATATCTTATCTTATCTCTATGTTTTCAAAATGTAATCAAAATGCTATGACAAAGAGAACGTTATGCCATGCTAGTCAATTACTTACTGGGACACGTCACCATGTAGTCATGGTTACAGACTGGTGTTGGCAGATCCATATCAAACAATGTTCTAGCCGGGCATGTCTGTTTCACCCACTTATACGTCACTGACCCATCAATCTGAGTTGACGCATGCGCACACTGACAGAAGTTTTTGCATCCGGAACTTTTAAGGGCAACAAGCCTTACATTCTCGTATTTGTATTTATTGCATCTTCCTATAAAGAAGAAGTAGTTCTCAATTATACTCAGTTGTCGTTTTCGTTTTCGCTTTTTTATTTTTTTATTATAATAATCTTATTTAATTTCAGTTTAAACTGAATAAAATGTAATTTTTTGTATTCGAAAAACGCAAAAATTGTTATAACACCCGACTTCAGGCGGTCTTTCTCAAAAGGTACTACTTAACTTCATTAATAGATTTTACTAGTCAGATTTGTATAAGTAAGATAACTTTTAGATATTAAAAGCAATTCATAGTATGTTTGATCATTATATGATGGCCGTTTGGAAACAACGTTAAACATAAAACTCAACATTTGCAAATACATGTATTTGTAAACATTTAAAATACTAAATTGATTTAAAAACTACCTAACCAATGTTTTATGACCTTTGCCAATTATGGATCTTTGTATTTAAGAAATAACACATGTTTATTTTTATTTTTGTCTCATTACGTGATAGACAACGTATATATTTTTACCGTATTCTTCATAGCAATCAGCATCGTCACCTGAAAAAGCGTGAAACATGCTATGTATCGATACGATAAATATCATAAATTATATGCTTTACTTGACAAGTATGCCTTAATTCATTAATTATGTTATAATTTAGAAAAAGCTCTTTTGACCACTAAAATCACATACATGTCATGAATGCATATTAATTGTCTGCATCTCTAAGACCTTTTACAGTTTTCACGAAATATAAAAATCATTGAAATTTGCATGATCTGTCCGATACCACCACGGGCAACAGAAAATGGCGACTTTGCACGATGTGCTGAAATATGTCCTATAATATAATAACTATACATTTTATAAGCAGTTTAGATGTATATATAACCTGGTAAAAAATACACAATTATCTTTTTAGTTCAGTAACAAATCATGGTTAAATTTATTAAACTTTATTTGTTAATAAAAAAAAACATTGACTAGTTACTATGATGACAAATTCGTTAATATAGCAACATTTCAAATAATTCAACAGTAACCATTTCAAAACCAATCTGATTTGTAGTACATGTATTTAGGTATTAAAATATGGTTTAATATGTCAGTGTAAAGTATATATTGGCCTAGTAAAACACGTTTTTTTTCTAAAAATAAAATACCTCCAGGTGATGTGTTCGCTTCCTCAACTTGTTCAAGCTCTTTCTCCTCTTCCGTATTACCTGAAAACATAAAATTAACTTTCCTTTAATATAAGTCTTACCACTAAACAGTTATTATGATCAATTTATGCAAGAGGTAATCAATCTATGTCAAACATTTTGAGAAAATAAGTTGTTTTTCTTTAAATCTTTTTATTTTTTAGTCCATTTTTTTATTTGTAACATCATATCATTTTTTCCTCTTCTCTCAAAAATTTTGTATCACTTATTTCGACTGACATGTCTTCTTGCTAAATCGATGGATGGACGGACGTTCCAACATTTTGGCTTTAGGGGCTATTGTCTTTTTTATTTTCTTTGTTTCCTTAAGGGCTACTAGCCCCTAAACCCTTTGATCACGGAATGAACCTATTGTTCTCTTTTGTTTTCTTTACTGTTAAATAGCCCCTAAACCCAAAATGTTTCCTTGGATGGACGGACAGATAGACAGATAACAAAGACCTTACATACATAGTTTATGATAAATGTTTTGTTTATCACGTTGGATTATGAAATAAACAGTGCATTATGGCCGGCACAATCTTGAATCTTTTGACCTATTGTGTTCGTAAAAGGGAAACATGTGGTGTTGTTTTAAAAATTACCAGCAGCGGCACATTCGACATTTCCGGGATAATTGCAGACTTTTATGTTTTCGTCAAAAAGAAGACCTGCAGGACAATCATGTTCAACCCATTTATATGTGACTGAACCATCAATTTCGGTTGACGCATGCGCACACTGACAAAACTTTTCACATCCGGAGCTTCGCTTTGGAACAAGTCGTACATTTTCGTATGTATACTTTGTGCAAGTACCTGTTATCAAAATAAATACAAATAAATAAATAAATAAAATTTCAATCAGTCTGTTTGTTTATATAGGGCTTTTTAAATTACACAATGATTATAAAAAGTAAAATAATATGCTTAAAATGATTTTATCTTAAAGTCTTAGACACATTTTAATTTTTGGTGATTAAAAGAATATTAAAAACTTAAATAAGACATAGTTAAGAGTTATCAAGCCTTTTGATTAACAATATACAGTCTGTGGTGGTGTCTGTGTGTGTGTGGAGGTATTGCAACAAGAACAGATTTACTGCGTGTCAAACACAACTATGTTTCAATTCAATCATTATATGAACGTTATTTATGCAATACAAATCAAAATTACCATATACAATTGAAAATTGCCATATATACAAAATGTAAATTGCCATAAAAATTCATAAATCTTTATATAGTTTACCGTATTCCGATTCACAATCTTCACTCTCCTCCTCTGAAAAAATATACAAGTATACATGTATACTATTTCAGACTGTAGACCAAAAGATAAAGTTATACTTGACTGTACATAAAAAAAATATTTGTTAGACTCTTGAGTTTATATCATCATTCATTATGAAGGTTGAAGTTTAAAAGTTCACTTTATGTGCTTAAAATGATTACATTGTTTATAGTTTATTTGCGTTTGGTAATAAAATAATCGAGTATAAACTAAAGATTACTGAATGTCTAAGACGGTCACGACGATGTACATATTGATTAAGGAAGAGGTCAAGGTTTCAAATAATCGTGGTGAGCTGTTAAACAATGATAGATTTTCAAACAAGTAAAAAGAATGATAACGAGATACTATTAATAATAAAAATACCTCAGAATAATTTTAGTGATTTATATTGACTTCATCGTCGGAACCCACGGTACACATTCCGTATATACTACCTTTAATATCGATACGTGTATACGGTAAATAGCCTGGGTTACCGAGGATGTATTGACTTATGAATAATGTACATATTCTTATTAAAAGGTCACATATCTTACTCTGGCATTGAACATCGTAGTCATGGTTACAGACTGGCGTTGGAAGACTTTCATCAAACAAGGTATTAGCTGGACATGTCTTCTTCACCCATTTGTACGTCACGGAGCCGTCACTCTCCGTAGATGCGTAAGCACACTGGCAGAAATTCTTACATCCGGAACTTTTCAGAGCAACCAGTCTTACATTTTCATATTGGTGCTTCGTACAAGTACCTGTGTATCAACATCAATAATTTAAATTCTTTATGGCAATTTCGATAGAAACAACTAAATCATTTTGGGGGTTCACAAAGAATCTTTTGATATTCGGGTTTTAATGAAAAGAAATCTGGAAATAAAACTTCTGGTTCAAATGACTTTACCAATGGCAAACAAAACAAACTTTATTTGCATGTATAGTATGCATTTATAATATGACTATAAGCTACATTTTAATATTCTTCATAAAAAGTAGCATGAATCTGGATCGAATATTGTAATTTGAAAATAAAACTATTAGTGTATTAGCACAGAGTTAGATAATCGTTGAAAAAAGTTCTGGTGAATTAATACAATTAACATTACCATATTCTTGAAAGCAGTCATTGTCTCCTGAAAATATGAAAAGGGAAAGTGATGTTAACATATTCTATGAATATATCCTTAGATGGGACTGGTCTTTGAAGGTTTTACAGTTAACATTTTTAAATGAATGCAACCCATACATTCCGGACGAGGGCCACGTGGATTTGTCATTATTTTTGCATAGTAAAATAGAGATATGAACACAAATATGGCAAAATGTAGTAATTTTACCCTGCACTCATAATTTACACATGGGTATGCATAATGTCACTTCAATAACTATAGAGGAAAATGAATGAAATGTTATGAATTTGCTTGTCTCAAATGTTGTTGTTTTAATGTTGTGTAACGAGTGCAAATTTTGACTGAAAATTTTTACCTACAAATATGTTTGATAATCAAAATATTTAATAGGTTGCCAAATATAATAATAATAATAATAATAATAATAATAATAATAATAATAATGATGATAAAATGAAAATAATAAAAAATAAATTGATAAATATTAATAATAAAAATAATGATAATAATAAGAAGAAGAATATTCCTCCGCCCCACCGCCCTAAAAACAACAACAAACAAAACGAACAAACAGACAACAACAAAAAAAAACAAAAACAAAAAAACAAAGAGAACAGGAAAATACGTGACATCATGCATGTTATATTTTACATGTAATGACACAATCTTATAACCTGAAAATAAACATTTGCTCACGTGATATAAAAACAAACAGTTCAAAACACTCGTACGTATAAACACTTATGATATTGAATTAATATTTGCACACATTTTGAAGAACTAATATTTAAAAATGCAAGTAATAAATATAATAAATAAATAAGTGACATTGACGCATTAGGGACTGAAAACTTCCTGTAACTTTTTTAACTCGTACTTATCGAAATAAAAAGTCTGCAAATCATGCCATGATCTGAAGTACAAAATTTCCATAAGTAACATCTATGCGTTTATTTTTTTTAATTTAAAATAACTATATCTACTTCTTCATGTTTGTCTCAAATGACAGGATTAATGTTGTTCTTTGGAAATAATTAAATAATAAGCAAAAGAGAACAGATTCCTGTATTACGTTAAACAGAACGTTTTTTTTTTTTTTTTTTTTTTTTTTTTTTTTTTCTTTGACTGATATCATAATTATGCCATCATCACCAGAATATTATACCTGAAACAATTGGGACTTGTCCTCCTCCGGACGGCTGTGTCGTAGGCGAACCGTTCGAGCCGGAATTACCTGATCCTGATCCTTTAAATAAAATAGATATTGTATTGGTAATTTGTATATAAGGTGTATAACATGTTTATATACAACGCCAATCTACAGTAAATAGTATCTAAAAAAGGCGGGAAAACAATGAGTTGTACTAAGCAGTTACCACGAAATTAATTAGAATGGTTTATTGAGTAGGAAGATAAAGAAGAACTTTACAATTCAAATTCACCAGAGTCAGTTTTTTATTTGACAAATGTACAAATAGAGTTAAGGGACTATACACATTTTACCAGACCCCAGTCATCCCCTCATTCCTTCACCCAAGTCACGAATATGATCAAATCCTGAGTACAAATCACAGGCTCGTAAAAAAAACATATTACATGCATCACATTAAAACGTTTTAGTATTTTTTTTCTATTTTTACTAGTTTGAAAACGTTAACGACTTCTGCCTAAATGTAATTAATTTGCGACAAACTATCTTTTTTTTATCAAATATGTAGACAGTACTTGCAAACACAATATCATATTGTCTAAGAAATGACTGAGGACCTTTTATTTCAAAAGGGGAAACGGAATTATCATATGTTATAAACGTGGTAACCAGTATAAACATTCATGCTTTTCTTAAATAGTCTTTCTTTGTATTATAGCAGACGAAATACCTGGACAAAATGTTATAACTTTAAATTTGATGATGTTTGATGATGAGCGCCACATTTCGTCGTATATTTTTTAGACGTAACACTGAAGTATTAATATATAATCACCGGAACATTGAACGTTATCTGCATGGTTGCAGACCCGAATTTTGCTGTCGAATAAAGTTCCTGCAGGGCATGTATGCTCCACCCAATGATACGTCACAGATCCATCTAACTGTGTCGACGCATGTGCACACTGACAGAATTTCTTACAGCCGGAGCTCTTCTGAGCAACTAAGCGGACATTTTCATAAATAAACTGAGTGCATGCCCCTGAAAATAAATACATTGTGTTACAACTTGTTTCATTATAATGATTGACAAGGAATATCTTCATTATAGCTATTGGCAGCTTGTTTTAAGAATAATTAAAGATATTTTTGTTCAGATTAATAAAAGATTTGAATGGTTTCGCTATCTTAGGAATGTAGTTACATTGTAACAGCATTTAACTTTTGAAAATGATTATTACACATTACCATGTTCGCCCCTACAATCCTCGTCGTAAGTTCCTGAAATATATAAATAATGTTATATTACCACCAGTCAGTAGAAATATTGGTATTGTGAGACATACGAGCAAATGTTGCTTAATCTTATCTAGTCTCTTCTTTTTCTTATCTTACGTCAAATTTATCATTCACCTTTCGTAAATTCTCATCTAATATCGATATTATCAGTATTCTTTTTGTAAAATATGTTAGGAGTGTTGATTTGTAGGAAAGTAAAAACCACATGAGAACTTATAATACATAAACATTTATTTATCCCACTGTTTGAGGAGACATCAGATTGTTTGTAATCCACACTAAAATAAATTTCGTGCAAGAAATCAATTAAAAATATATGATACAAATAAGTTTTCATACCGTGGCATTGAACATTCGCTGCGTGATTACACACTGGCGCTGGAAGACTATCATCAAAAAGTGTTGTCGGGGGACACTGCTGTTCTACCCACATGTAAGTGACACTTCCGTCTAATTCTGTAGATGCATGTACGCACTGGCAAAATTTTTGACAATCGGAGCTTCGAAGAGCAGTCAGTCGTATGTTTTCATATACATGTTTGGTACAAGCACCTGATTTGTAATTACAAATTCCATACATGACAGCAGTAACATTTTTTTTTGTATTTTAATTCAGCTCAACTATTTCTATGAGTCAATATAACATTTTTGTTATGTTACAAATCTATGTAAATTCAATGGCATTGTTGCATGATCTTGATAGGCATGTAGACAATACACGCTCAGATCTTTTGCATTCTCTGTGCCATTCAAGCGTCGTTGTTTAATACATTTGCATCTGGAACATATATTTTAATCTATATTAAACAACATGAAAAGACAACATGTATAATATACATAATATACATGCATAATAATTAAACGAATGTCTTATCACTGGAAAGTAATATCTGTCTACTACAGTCTACAGTTAAGCTATTTGCTTGTAGAATAATTTACAATTATAAATTATCTATAGTTACCGTGTTCTGCCCGACAAGCAGCACTTTCTGAAAAAAAACACATAAAAAGTATCTTATTAAAAGTGTATAATAAGCAAACGTTAACCCTCGTTATTGAAACAATAAGAAAAATACATAGCATGAAATAAGTTTTAATACATAATTATTTGCATATGAGTCAGCATAAAGATAAACATATAAATGTGCAATATGAATAAAATATGTGCTGAAGACTCTTTGTTTTTTTTGGGTTGTTTTTGTTTTTGGTTTTTTACGCCGATTTTACATACAGTTTTTTTACGCCGATTTTACATACAGTTAGTCGTATCGAGGCGGTACGCCCATCTTAGAGGCTTTTCTGAATATACAACTAGTAATTACAAATTTCTCCGCAAGTGAACGGCTTCTTTTGCCACATGATTTCTGATTCAAAGATACGTTCCTATAAAATGTTGATAAAGGATCTAAATTTCTTTTGAACATTTCATTGTGACATGTTATAAAAAGCTACATCTTGTGCTAAACGTAGACACAGAACAGTTAAGGACAGTAAATATTTCGATAGGGTTTGTCAAAAATTGAATATATCAAAGGCTGCATAAAAAGTACTTGTCACTTTCGTCATTGATGTTAGTATCTAGCCGGCAGACTATTACAATAACAAATATATTTTTAAGTCTATTTAAGAATAAAGTACATTTCATACTTTTATTTTGCGAATAATTTAAGGTGCTTTTGCACCCATAGAGCACTGAAGTTTCAGCTGATATTGGTCTGCGCCGGTCGCAAAGGTAAACTCAATTTCCTCTGGCAAGCTAAGTTCTTAATTGAATTCCTTTTGAACTGTGGTAAAATCTACATGATCTGTACATAATCAATCACAATAAATGTGTTAGCGTAGATAACTGAGACAGGACTTGATATTCTTGTTTCTTAAAACGTAACTTTAAATGTTTCCATTTTTTCCATTTTGAAGTATAATATATTTGAGAGCATTTTTCTCGAAGTTTCAATAGCATTGTACAAGACAAACATAAGGAATATAAGATTTTTCCTCTGACAAAGTTTATGCTATCTATTATAAAAATTGTTATTAAACAGAAATATATAACTCACCTCCAGCCCGTTGTCCAAATGTAATTTGAAAATAAAATATCAAAGGAAATAAACACAACAATGTGTAACGTGCCATCTCAAATCTTCCACTCTTCACGAACTAATGATGAGTTATTTGTAGCTACCCATATTTATTATCTGTGTGCCGGATATCTATACTGTAGAACAAAAGAGGCGGTAACAGAAATACAGGGTAAAACAGAATGATATTGTGCATTTTGTTACAGATTTCTTCAAATCGTCACCTTAGAGTAATAACAGATTAACTCTTTATTAAATTAAGAAGGACTTAACCTGTTACTGAACTAAGGTTATGAAATATCTTTATCCCCCATGCCGTTTTATATTATCTATCCACAGAGCTCAAGATGCCTTTATAAACATGGCACAAACATTATTTGATTTTCTCTTTGACCAGAGAAAAATATCCCGTAACTTTACTATGACATCTAAATCTGATAAGTTTATTGGCATACATAGAGTAGAATTGAACTTTTTAAAACAGTTAAAGAGCGTGATTGTGTTTATCAAAAAAAGTCAAGTTACAATATTATCAAGATAGCAGAAACGCATTGTTAACACATAGGATAGACATTATAGTAAACATTGCATTCAATATGAATGCATATTGACAGAAAAATGTATCTAAAGGGCCATTACAGTTCAATTTGAATAAGATGGGTAAAGTAGACGAGCTTGAAGAAAAATTTTATGGAGGTTAACAGGCAAAACGATATTGTTAATGGCGTTTTCTGATAAAAAAAATGGGAAGCAGGAGGGCAATGAAATGAAGGGATAAAAGCAGATACAAAGCAGCGTATTATGATCAGCTTATTTGTAGATTTGATTGCTCCAAGAACCATAAATAAGCCTTCTATGATAGGCTGCGATTTCAGAAATATTCTGTGTAAGCTACTGTATTTCTGAACGATCTAAATAAATTATAGAATTATGAAAGGTATGTTTACCGCTTTTTTGACTGTGCTAGATAAGTTCGATCCAGGCTCGAACGAAGGTTTGCAAAACCATTACTGACGTTTTGTCTGTTTTTGCATGATATTATTCTATAAGATATACCTTTGAAGTCGGTCAAAATTCCGATCTGACATCATACCTTTCTGAACGCTATCCGAATGTCTATTATTATAACCACTGTAAAATTTTAAATAAAAAAGACACTTAACATTTAATATAATACAAACATATACTATAATATAAAACTACCATAATTTAAAGGATTATAAAAGGGACATAATATCCAAGAAATGCTTTTATTTTTATTTTTCAACATCTTTTAATTTAATATTACCGTTTCCAAAAGTCACTCATTGGCTAAATACCTGGACTTTTTTCTTCTATTGGTTTTGTGCAATGAGTACAGTTATAGTGATATGTATTTTGTATGGAAGTTAAAATACTACTTTCTTTATGGTGTTCTACTTTTACGACAGGAAAATACACATTTTGCATTTCTATCATTAGGTAGCAAGCATTTGATATGCTCTAAAACAATCATGTAAACGTTATAAAACCCAAGTCTGTTACATGTAATTCCAATGAAGTAGATTTTATTAATTTCTGAGACATAGTGTGCCTTTAAAAAACAATTTGATTAACTTTCATTGCCGTACAGTGTAAGAACAAATAAACTTTGTATTATATATGATATCTAAGGAAGGTACGAGCAGATGTACCACATCATCGTAAATTTTGCTTGATCAAATATGTAAAGGACTTACGAGTTCTTTACCAATTGAGAGTTTATAGTGTCTTATTTAATATAAAAACGTCTTTTTAACTTTGCAAATATTTGCTCGTATTGTTTAATCTATCCAATAGAAAGATAGGAAAAACGCTTCCTTGTGCATTTTTTGTCTGTACACATGTATGCGCATGTATGCAACTTATGACATTTATACCTCATCGTGATACTTGAAGACTAGAAGGTGGTTTACAAAGGATACACATTTCCTTCACAATCTACTTTTGATAAAATATGTTTAGATTTAAGAAGCATTTGAAAAAGTCTAATATTTTCAAAACTTGAACACTTAACGAAAGCAGTTCTTCTAAAATAAAATAGCCTAAAATAAATTGAGCTTCTTGCAAAGAACTAGAGAAACTCTTAAAGAGGAAAATTCTGCATTAGATGATAAAGAAATATTCTTAAAGTTACATCGAAAACCGATCTTTTTACACAATTTTAGCCCGATTTAATTTAGCGTTGCGACGCTTTATATTTCTTTAGACATTTTGAACCATGTAAATTATTATTTTAGGAAAACAGAGTAAGGGAATGATCTAAAATTCAGCACACAAATCGCTGGTACAGGCCTGCAACAAATGGTGCACAAATCTCGAAAAAAGATTTCAAGGTCTTTGTCTGCATGTCAAAAAACCTCAGTGAACAACATTTAAAATTGAGATTTTTTTCATTTATACTTACGATGTATAAAGCGGTTTGAAAAACCACAATGATATGATTATATTTTTTAAAAGTTATTCAGTAAAAAAATAACAGTTGCGTCTTAAGGTCTAAATTTCAAAGATGTGTACATATGAACTTGTTATATTTAAAATTCCCTTTTTTAAGATTCATATATTAAATACAAAATGAGCATGTGCTGTATCTAACATTCTTTTACATGTATGTTACAAAAACAGCTCGACTTCCTTATGAAGATGTCATCATCACCGAAGAATGTTGTTTACAATAATTGTGTAATATATTTAACTTTATTTCCTATTCAAGCAAGCTTTATCAAATCACAAGTGTACAATATTACCATCTTCAGATGGGTTGTTACTGTTTTACGCAAACTAGTATTGAGAAGTTTGAGATAATTTATTTCCATTATAAACCAAGCTTCGGGCACGTAGAAAAAGACTGTTACGTTCATTTGGCATTATCGTACAGCTTCCGCTGTTTGAAAAACAAACGAATCATCAAAGGCGTGAAAAGTGATTTAAGCGATAAAATTTTGTATCAATTTTAGCCCCACCTTTATTGAAAACGATCATCTTTGTGAATATTGGTGTTCATCTCTTGCAGCAGCAAAAAACAAACTCGAATAACTCGTAAAATAAAAGTATTTGTAAAAATATAGATATTGTGTCTTTATATTGATATTATTTCTTTTGTATCTCAAGTATTTGAAACGTTTGTGGAATCTATATAATAAAAAGTAATTGCCATTAACATATTTCATAAAAGTCATTATTAATTAAGCTAAACATTTCATAGCAGAGGGTTGTCATTAAATAAAAATCTTTGGGGTTTTGAAAAAAAAATCATATTTTTGTTGCTTTCTTATTATTATAAAATAATAATTTAAAGTGGCATTTAACATCATTGCCACGTGTAATAAACAATATTTTCTCGTATGACATCGTCTATTTCGATATATACGGCAGATTGTACGTAGATAAACAGCAATATTTCCCAATGTTGAACGATCAATTTTCTCTCTTTGTAATGAATTTTGATTTCAGTTTTTATGTAAGCGTGTTTTTGTTTGAGAACAACCAACAGATTGTTCGTCTGTTTCAGTAGAATAGTTGAAATTTAAGGTTCAGATATCAGGGTATACTTTAACCCAAGAATATGGATAAAAATCTTTAACATTAAAGTCATCCTAACAACATAATTTGAGCTGCGTCATCACAAAACCAACATAATGGGTTTGCGACCAGCATGGATCCAGACCAGCCTGCGCATCCGCGCAGTCTGATCAGGATCCATGCTGTTCGCTATCAGTTTCTCTACTTGTAGTAGGGTTTGTAAGCGAACAGCTTGAATACTGATCAGACTGCGCGGATGCGCAGGCTGGTCTGGATCCATGCTGGTCGCAAACCTATTATGTTGGTTTTGTTATGGCGCGGCTCATTTATGACATCAAGCCAGTGTGGGAGTTATTTTATTACTTGTACAATTCAAGTGTTTGTTAAGTACTTGATATAGCTCATGTCATGTACAAACACTTTTAATATGTATAGAGATTAAAACAATAAACCTCAGGGTACATATGAGATTGTGAGATTTTAAAGTAATAAAGTCACATGAAACTGCTTTAGTCTATACGCCCATTTGATTATCATTACCATATAACTATGCGTTGGTGTTTTATTGATACTAGTTCGAAAGAGAATGGTGACAGATTTATGCCATGTCGTAACTTCGTTGCTGTTCTTTTTTGCCACGAAGTCTGGGACTTTTCTGTCCTTTCGTATTTTGACATTCTCAAGGATAAATGCGAAAAGAGGACAAAAATTGTCAGCAATACGACACATGGTTTACGTCACATTTCGCCTTTTATTTTCGTGTTTTATGAATATTTGTGTTTATTTTTGCGTTTGATCTGTTGTATTATCGCTCTGCTTTTGTCGTCTTGTGAAATTTTTCGGCACGAAAAGGCAAAAATACGTGTTTTCGGTTTTTTAAAGTTTTGTAGCGAAAAAAAAAAAAAAAAAAAAAAACACACGACAGTAAGCAAATCAACCACGACTTAAGAGTGTTACATTTCAGTGTATGTAAATAATGCGGACATCAATTTCAATTCTGATTTAGTTTAATCATAATTTTTAAATTTAACACTATCGTTGAATATTATCTCGAAGCATTTTTTTTCCGAATACAAAATGCACCGATTGGAGAAAGCGCACATAAGAAGATGGTTAACTCAAAATTTAAACATATACTTGTTAATTCAAGATGCTTCAATCATAAATGGTATGTGTGAATTCCTCATCAAAGAGGTACTAGTATTACAAATGCCTCTGTGCCACAGTAGTAACTGTATCTTGGTTGTGTGTTAACTAGGCTTTGTTGTTTGTAATATTTCCGTACATTTTGTTATCTTAATTAGAAATGAAGCGATTCACTGCAATACGTAGTCAATCCTTTGTTTCAATGTATAGTAAACCAATTCTCAATAACCTACGACTGATGGTTGGCTTTAGCATATAAACGAAATGGATTTAGCGCTTTATATTGTATAAGGATATCAGCATGTAAAATTCACTATGAATTCAAAATCTGTAAAAAGATTTGTGTCCTCTACAGATAAAAGATAATTAATGACCATTAATCCAAGGTGGGTGCCCGTCCGTCCTTTCGTTTAT
The DNA here is from genome assembly GCF_026571515.1 of Ruditapes philippinarum. Taxonomy (NCBI): domain Eukaryota; kingdom Metazoa; phylum Mollusca; class Bivalvia; order Venerida; family Veneridae; genus Ruditapes; species Ruditapes philippinarum. The sequence goes on along the minus strand of NW_026867283.1, from coordinate 31,089 downwards.
CTGTCAGTAAGTTAGTTTCTTACTTTAGAGTGTATATACTTGCAAGAGTGTATCGTGTGTGCATAAATCTCAATCTCTGTCATATATCAATAGGATCAATCGTAAATTATCTGTTCTATGTGTACTGACTTCCTCTTCAATTATAAATTTCAAAAAAGTAAATTCCCTCCGGACATGAGTAAGGTTTGTGTTACATAAGCATGTTAGCCTTAAGGAAATAATTATGTTCATTTTTTTCACATTCAATTTGGTTATGCAATGGTCAAAGGTTTCAAGAAGGCATTAACATTTCTCTTAAAGGAATAGGAATGGATGGATTGATGTCTGTCTAATATAAATATTCATCATTTAAAAAGAGGAACCATGACAGTTTTCCTATTGACATCAACCCTATAAGAGAGAAATTCGTGTTTTAAGACACTATTTTTTACTTGAGAAATAAGTTCATGGGCGCCGCCATTTTGGCGTTCTGTCATTCTCGCGAGACAGACGAGACCGAGATTGTGACGTGTTATACCCACTTCCGGTATAGGTGTACACGCTGGTACAACTGAAATATATCTTGATGAAGAACTTATTAATTTTATTGCGTACATTATATATTATTTATGAAAACATCATATGGAACTGAATTGCTTTAATTAATTAATTGAAGACGCCGCGACATTAATTATCATTTGTCCGATATTCAAGCTTGCTGATGATCCCACCACATGATTTAAGCAATGACTGCTTAATTTTCAAAGATAAACAATAAATTCAATTTTGGTACTATGAAAAACTTCTTCAAATTGACGATATATCCTTTTATTTTGTACTTAATTTTCGCTAGACAAGCTGTCCAAATAGGGTACATCGCCGGTCATGTATCTTTTTTTCAAGTTAAATATCAACTAAATCCAACATGCTGAGGACGCGATTTTCCGCCAATGACGCTAAAAATGAGAATGGCGCAGGAAAATCGACAGCCAGACTAATATCGTATGAAAACAAAACTGTCCGTTAGGTTATTTAGGCACCCAGTCAAAACTGGTACCAACAGCAACAGGTTGCCCATTCCCCTACAATTACGCATATTCTCGGGTTTATCCAGTTCCCTAAAGCTTTTTTCCACGTTATCTACTTACCAAATTCCTTTCATTTCTACTACCGTAAATTTAATCCAATAAAACAAAAAATCATAAATCTACTTAATATCTAAAATTATTATTGATAACTGAAAATAATGTGTTGCTATTTTATGAAATGCTGTAATTTACAGTATAATTTGACAATTTTACCTAAGGTCATTCAGTTCACTGATGAAGCGTAAAAAAATAGATGTATATTTCGTCATTAGAATATTTGACAAGGGTGATTAACCAATCAGGGCAATATTGTGCATGATCAAAAGGTCAATGCGCAGTATTAGACATAAGTAGTAAGAACCAGCAATTGTGTGAATAAATTATTCAAATTAGATTTTTGAGCAGCCAATAAAAATGATTTGCCTGCAGTGAATATTAGGCTACGATAACGATGCCCAGCATCATACGTTGACATGTAGACATGTTAACAATTTACTTTTCAAAAGAGTTCCTTATATTTTTGAAATGCGTACATCAATTATAACATATGTTCACACCTTTAAATTTGAAAGTCAGAATCAAACTGCAAAAATTTAATTATATGTACTATTAAGAACACGTTTTTAATAGTAGGGTTTTTATAATGGAAGTGGCTAGCGTACGGGCCCGTACGGCTAGCCAAAAGTTTTAGCCGTACGTGAGTCACGTACGACTAGCAAGGACACACTGTATATTGCGACTAGCAAGGACACACTGTATATTGGCTAGCCGTACGGCACTTTTCAAATTTTATGGAAGTCGAAAATGCATATGTTATATTATGACTTTAAGCAGAAATTTTAACCAAGAAACAGCATTAATTGTCTTCGGATGTTAACTTTTTAGAGATTAATCGCCTTGATCGCTATATATATCGATCTTTGTCATCGCAAGATGTCGAGAAAAAATAGCCTTTGCTTGCATTTACACCAATTGAAATAGTTAACAAAATTTTGATAATAATCCTTTTTTTTCATTAATTTTAATTTTCGACACCTTTAATACGAAAAAGAAACAACAAACACTGAAAATGATTGTTGTTAGGCTCTTGATAATTGCGACAATTACCGACGGTACTGTATAGAAGTTTGTCCATCAAGGAACGTTTGCATGTTCCGTGAAAGGCATTCTAAAATTCTATTGTCAGTCCCTGGATAGGTTTTAATTAAGGCTAATTAATTGATTGACTGTGCTTTTATGTTCGATATTTATCTACTGTTTTGAAAATTATATAATTATTTTTGCATTTCACCGGTTTTTTTTCATTCAATGTTCTTTTTATTTATTTATTCCACTCCGATCATTTTTTATTCGATCCATGTGCTTAAAATTAACAAAAATGATTTAATAATTCATACAAATAAAACAACAAATGATAAGCATGAAAATCAACAATTTTATAACGTTCGACTTCCATATAATTTTGAAAAGTGCCGTACGGCTAGACTAGATGGGCTAGACAATACAGTGCGTCATGGCTCACGTACGGCTAGAACGTTTGGCTAGCCGTACGTGTCTTTATTCATTATTATTTATTTTTTTTTTTTGATATTGTTGCGTATTTTGAACCATAAAAAAATCTCCTCTACACCTCCTGAGAAAATTAAATTGTCTGGTCAATACTTTATTATATTAATCCTTACGATTCAACTAGATTTATCATGAATCTAAAGATGTGGGGAAATGACATCACGCGCACCTGTTTTTATACGGCCAATACACAAACATGGCCGCGCTTACTGATTTGTAGAAATCGGTGATTTAGCGATTTAAATTTTGATATCATTCGTTTAATATTATTATTTGGCGGCAGAAAATTTGCAGTTTTATTATTTATAGTATTCTTTTTCTGAAATCAAGTTTCTATTCTAACCTTGTCTTTCCCTTTAAACATTTTACAAATACATTTATATTAACACAGGTGTAAAATACCATAATGATTTTACAATCATGTCCTTTTATAGTACAATAAGGGAAGAGTCAACAACCGGAGTGAATTTGATTAGTACAGTCCCTAGTTGCACCTTAGACAAATACCACCATTTTCACATCTATATTGTAACGTTCCTTTATGGAAAAGTACTTTTTAAATATGTCTCCCTATTACCACGCTTTGATAGGCATGCATAAGCTGTGTTCACTACATATCTGTTCAGTACGGAATACCGTTAGGGCCATCGTGGTTATACGTTAAAATACAGAGGGCGATAATGCGATAGTGCGACAGTGCGATCACGACAATGCGACAGTGCGATGGCGACAGTGCGATAACACTATCGCTCTGTCGTCATCGTACTATCGCGTTATCGCATTGTCGCCATCGCACTGTCTCATTGTCGTCATCGCACTGTCGTATTGTCGTCATCGCACTGTCGCACTATCGCATTGTCTCCCTCTGTATTTTAACCTATAACCACGATGGCCCTAACGTATTCCGTAGTTCAGGGAATATTCATGTTTTGTGGTTTACATACCAACAGTATTGCCATGTCACCTAAGGCTTTGAAGAAGACAGAAGCGAATCTGTAATAAGCTTTAATTTTGATTTCCCTATTTGTCACAGGAACCAAACTGTGTACACTTTTGATTGGAGCGTGTGACCAATAACATCAGAGAGCATTGTTTTTGTTTTGTTTCTCATCAACAAGTTAAATAAAATACATTGGGCAGTCACTTAAGTTTAGGAAATGAAATAATGATGTCAATTTAGTATTTTAATGAAAAAACAAATTATTTTTACATATAACGTATATTTTGAAAATGGTGAATAAATTATTTAATACAAATAAAACGAGAGCTAAAGTAAAATATGTTTCTGGATAGTCTTAATGTTTCTCCAAAAGTCACTCCGCCTGTATATATCAGTGCCTTATGTCTCCGTGTTACCAACAATTCCAAGGTATTCGGCATAAACAGTCCCGAGTGCCTCCTAGACTTCACACACCTGGCAGGGGTTTTACTTTTACTATTTTAGCGTATATTCATTAATATGTTCCATCTGCGACTGCGAAAGCATATTATTTTACTCAGATGAAAAACAAAATGTATTATTCCACCATTTTATTATTACATTTCATACATTTTAAGAAATTTTCTTAGTTAAACAACTGTTGAAATATTTGATAAATTTCTTAAATGTCATGGAGGAATTCCTTACCTGTAGACGAGACTAGGTTAAGAAGTATTGATAAATAAGGGTACCTATTGTTTCCTCTTTTAAAACTGTTAATTTAACGAAATTGTCGTGGAAATATGGTTAAACAACTTTAAGTCACTGGGCGGCAGTAATGTGTGTGCCACCATGCAGTGTACATGACTGCCCGTTGAAAACATTAAACGGAATAAACGTAAATAGCGTAATTGACATGTCTTTCCTACAATATTTATGGCATTTTCCAGAACTTTATTCTCCTTACGTTTATTGTGCTTGTTAAACAGTTAAGTACCACGAAAATATAAGGCGGCGGTATACGGCCTAATATATTATGTCTTGTTTTAGCAACGCACGCGCCCGAACCTTGGTAATGGAGGTAATAGAACACAAATGTAACAAGAGCAAAATAGAGTATAAAATGTTGTAAATTTAAGAAACCACTTAAGTTCTTTAAACAAAACATAATTATAAATAATCGTCATTTTTTATCTGGTTGGTGTTCAACAAGTGTTGTAAATCTATGGTTGCGTGTTTACTTTCGATCATATTTTGGCGACTTGAAAATAAATAAAATATTAAATTATTATGAATACTTCAAAATAAATAAATCATGTTCTATTTAAAACAAAAACACAAGGGCAAATCTAAATTCCCCCATAAATGGGTGCACAATTTTAAGTTAAGTGCCACATATATAGCAACATTGTAAATTATTGTACGGTTTTGCATTATACTAAGAAGTGCAAAACAATAAATTGCAAGTGCCTCAGATACACAATCGCAATACGACAAAATTCAATGCTAAATTACTTTAATAAATAATAAAAACTCAAAACAAAACAATATCCTCTATTTTTTTCAAAAATACTTTTTTTGAAAACATTTAAGAAAAGACGGTTGATTAAAGTGGAGACACTCCCTTTTTATAATGTATAACTTTTTACTGGGTGACAGCTACGTTCAAAGGCAAATTGCGCATTCATGATTTAAGGGCAATAAATCGTATTGCTGCGGGTAAATATGATCACTTTAATACTGCATACATATACATTAAAATTATTTTCTTTTGTATTAAACGATACAAATCTTGTGTATTATTAATAACGGAATATAGTTGAAAATAAAGATTATTATTTATGCTAATGTAACACAAAACAGCATAAAAATAGGTCAAAGACAGACGAGACCGGATTGAATTTGTATACCAAATATCATGAGGCTGTGATGTTATGTTAAACTTTTTACCATTTACCATTAATGTCGAACATTTAACTAAGTCCATAAACGGGAAGTGGATGACCGACACACCTGAAATCAAATCCAACGGTATTGGTTGTAATATCAAGAGGCTGAGTAGTTGCTGAGAAAACTGTTACGAAAATTTCCTACTATTGACCATTAATGTAGAAAATTTATCTAAGTCGGTAACCAAGAAGTGGATGAGCGACAGACCTGAAATCGAATCCAACGGTATGGGATCACGTGTCAATGATGTATGCCAAATGTCAAGAGGCTGTGATAAGTAGTTACTGAGAAAACTGTTACGAAAATTTCATTGACCACTTATGTCGAAAATTTAACTAAGTGGGAACCAGGAAGTGGATCAGCCACAGACCTGAAATCGAATCCCACGGTATGGAACCACGTGTCGATGCTTTATGCCAAATATCAAGAGGCTGAGAAAAGTAGTTACTGAGAAAACTGTTACGAAAAATTCCTACCATTGACCATTAAAGTCAAAAATGAACTAAGTAGGTTAACAGGAAGTGGTTGAGCGACAGACCTGAAATCGAATCCCACAGCATGGGATCACGTGTCAATGTTGTATGCCAAATATCAAGAAGCTGTGATAAGTAGTTACTAGAAAAACTGTTACGAAAATATGTGTCAATGCTGTATGCAAAGAATCAAGAGGCTGTGAGAAGTTGCTACTGAGAAAACTGTTACTAAAATTTCCTTTCATTGACCATTTATGTCAAAAATAAACTAAGTTGGTAAACAGGAATTGGATGAGCGACAGAATCGAATCCCACGGTATGGACCACATGTCAATGTTGTATGCCAAATATCAAAAGGTTGTGATAAGTAGTTGCTGAGAAAACTCTTACGAAAATATTTCCCCGTCCGCCCGCCACCCGACATTAACCATACTATCACCCGGGTTTGCACCTGTGCAAGCCGGCCAAAAATGACATAAATAATGACGTTTCCTTAACTTTTATCTATATTATAATCATATTAATATAAACGAATATAAAATATAGTTTCCTCTGCATGTTCAATAAACATCCTTTAAATCTGAATCCCTGTTGTTTCGAATACGATTATGGGTAATCGGTGATATATTTTGAATGAGATAAGATTATGCAAATCAAGGGAATTAACTCAATATTAACTTTCAGTTTAAGAAACATATGATTGCTTTTCTTCTTTTTGATCCAATTGCCTTTTTAAAATGGATCTCCTAAAACAAGTTCCCCAGTGTTTTAACTACGACTGACCGATCCAAGGCGGTACCCGTCGGTGTTCCTTCACGTGTTTTTCATGTCTGTATTGTTACTTGTTTTTAAATGTTTACATGTTTTGTAATGTCTGTCTTGTTAGATTGTCGTTTACGGTAGGTATATTCTCATCCCCTCCCATTTTTTTACCCTCCCCGCCCCTTCATCCTTACAGCCCTTATTCCTTTAACTCCAACATGGGCTCGTTTTAGTTTATATTATTTCACACATAACATGTCCCTCTCCTTTCGCCGCGCTTATGTCCACTCCAGGTTATTGTTGGGTGCGTTCTGGGTGCACTTCTTTGGTGTGTCGGGGGACAGCTGTCCTGTGAACGTTGCTTTAACCTTGCTGAGCTTTATTCTTGCCTTTTTTACCATCAGCGTCATAACCTCACATATGAAACTTATGTACACATATCAATATGTTTTGTATTGAAGACGGAAACGAGTATGTAATTAAAATATGAAAATGATGAGGTATGAGGTTAAGGATGTTAAAGTTAACAAAGTGATTTTTTCAGTCTCAACATTATCTTTGGATAGTAATTTTAAGACCAATTATTTATTAAACTATTGCGTAGTAAATCATTACAAGGTTAGCTTTTAAAAAAGCTAGTAGCGACTTGCTTCGTAATTTTTTTTCCAGGGGTGCGTTTAAATGTAAAAATGATAGTTCTGTTAGCTGAAGAGACTTCAGCGAATATCAAAATAAAAGTGAAATAAAGTTATGGAAGCCAGTTCTCTAAGTTTAACAAAGAGGAATATGAGTATATATGAAGATGCATGTAAACAGATAGAATGAAGTCCCTATGTCTATGCACATTTACTGTATGGCCTGTTGACCTTGACCAAATAAATCTTAGATAGGTAGAATTCATAAAGATGTCTCTTTATACGAAGTTAAGTTGTAATATATGTAATTTAGTATTGGAATGAGTGACAGACACAAGTCCTAAAGTAAACACAAGTTGTCAGAAAAGCCGGGATCCTATTAAAAATATAGGGATCCCGGATTTTGACCAGTCTAAGATGTTTTTCAGATAAGCCGGGATCCTATTAAAACATATAGGGATCCTGGGAATTGACCAGTTCAAGAATATAGTTTTCAGAAAAGTCGGGATCGTATAAAAATATAAAGAGATCCCAGGAATTGGCCAGTTCAAGAATATAGTTTTCAGAAAAGCTTGGGATCGCATTAAAACATAAAGGGATCCCGGAATTTGACCAATTCAAGAATGTAGTCTTTGATTTTTCCAATTAATTAGGCATATAATTATAAGTATTGGGATTTCGCATTTAAAGTTTGTTAATAAATACCTCTAAATATATTTATATCCTAAGTTTGATTGATTTAACGTTCATTACATACAATAAAAAAAACTTAACGTTTAATGTCCTTTCATTACGACAATAATCAACACAAATATAGTTTATTAGTTTTTCCTCTATATCTTATACGATCCCGGATACCGGCCAGTCCGGGCCTCCCGGACCCCGGCCAATAAATATATACACTAAATACCGATAAAGGATAAAATGACCGGAAAAAAGGAAAAGAAAAAAATGCACAGAACCAGATGTACACTTATGTTAATTAACCAAACGAAAACTTACTACAGAGGAACAGGTGAGATCGCTAAAACAAAAGTCAGTGTAAATATGATTTTTTGAAAATAATTCATGAAAACAAACATTTTAATCATCATTATATCTTTGCGCTCAAAATAATACTTGCTCTTTTTTAAAAATGGCGTGAAAATTGAAGGTTTTTTGACGCTATGTAAGATTAAATTTGATTGGCTAAATAATTTTGGATCCTAGCCCTGATAGATAAATTTTGTAGAAAGCTGGAAGCCAAGCTTCGATTACATTTTTGGATGGATTCGGAGTTTTAGGTTGTTTTTCAGTAAAATCCTAACGTAATACCGGCTCGCCACGGTACGATATACCTTTTTAAAGTCATTGTAAAGGTCTTTATAGTCTATAAAACAAAAACAAAAAAACAAAACAAACAAACATGCAAAAACTATTGTAAATGTTGAAAAGTATTTAATTACATGTGTTATGTTGACCCTATATTTAACATTTAATTTATATAAAAAACTAATGATATAATTTTACATAATGTGATGATAATGTCTTCCAATTAAATTGATTGTCAACTGTCAGGAGGTATTCATGTAAGTAATGAAAACACAAGTTAGCAATTCACCATAAACTGATGGTTACACACTCGTGATATAAGATTATCATCAAACAAGGTCCCTGGTGGACATTGATGCTCTGCCCATTTGTATGTAATAATTCCACCCGCGGAAGTTCCACCGTGAATGCATTGACAAAATGACTTGCATTTTGAACTCTTTAGCGCAAGAAGTCGAACATTTTCGTAGATATGTCGTGTACAAACACCTACAAAACAATAACAGTATTTTTCAAAAAAAGGAAAAAAAAGAAAAAAGAAAAACAACAGAAAACAATACGTTAATCAAATGTTTGAAGAAACTCAAATAATGAAATGATTATTATCAATAGCATGGGAACAAATCGCAAAACTATCACGGAGCCTTGATGACCGCCATATACCAAAACTTGTGTTTCGTTGTCAAATGAAAATATTTGCAATGTATATGCATCCAGGTAATGACGGCAATGCAATATGGTAAACGATCAAAAGATTTTAATATTTGCTTTTAAACAAGAAAACAACAACAACAACAACAAAACAACAAAACAACAAATTAAAAGGAACAAAACAACGTCAGAAATAAAACAAGTAAATAAATAAAGACTCTAAGAAACCGAGACATACCGTGTTCTTCAGTGCATCTGTCCTTGTTACTTTGACCTGTTAGGATGAATTATAAATGTCAAAGACTTTCTATATAATATGGTCACTTTTAAGTATAATAAATTTTATAAGGTAACACGTTATGTACATTTTACAAATAATTTGTGTGCAGAAATGAACGTAATTAAAACTGATAAAAAGCTTTTGAGATCAAAATTATGCTTTACTTTTAATAAGATAGTTGAAGATTTTGAAAATAACAACCTTCCCTACATTAAAAGTTGTGTACGTGTTCGTACAGTAATTTGTGCTTAAGTAAATTTTGACAAATATAAACAACTGCTATAAGCTCGTCATCCTTACCTAAACACTTGGCATGTCCCCAATGTCCAGTCGCCAGACATTTAACAAATCGAGTATTCGAAGTATATTTGCTATGACATTCAACAAATGCTTTTGATCCGTATGTAGTCTCGTGATTAATGATTTGAATTCTTCCGTTTGAAATAATAGGTGGACTTCCACAGTCTAACATTATAGGAAAAAAGCTCATTAGGTAGATGATAAACATGTAACAGTGTTATAATGAATAAAATATTAAAGTAGTATCAATAACTTAAACGGACACAATAATTACAGTAATGCAATGAATCACGAGACGTTCGCCTGGTAAATGTTACGCAGGTCTTCGTTGTTGTTTTATATCTTGTATATGACTAAAGTTGTTTTGATTAAATTAGTAATATCGGATCTTTATACTTATTCTTTTTGTAAAACATTCTTTAAGCTTAGCCTTAGCTATTCATGAATGACTTCAGAGAAGGAAAAAACTAGCGAGTGAAATAAAATGATAAAATAACATATAATTCATGCTTTCAAAAAGATATATGGACCAAATATAGCTAAAATACCTTTTATTTTGCAGATAGAGGTTTCCCAGACACCAGAACTTGTACATTTTATTGTTGAAGTGTTGCTTTCGAAACCTTTATCACACGTAACACGAGCACTAGCGCCAAACGCCGTGTTATGTGCGTCTACAAGATGAATTTTGCCAAACTGCACGTCAGGTAATTGCCCACAATCTAAAATAAAATTTAAGATGACAAAGGCAACTGATCTTTTTGAATGGATATAAATTACAAGTACCATCTATAACAATCTCACATAATTATAATAAACTTCATTTATTTAACTCACTTAAAACATTTACAATGATTTTGGTTCCAAACATTCGTCTTTTAAGAAAACTAGAAATGTCTATGCATTAGGTGTAGGTGACAAAGCATAAAAAGGAAAGGAATCAGACAATGACAAATGTTAGCAATATGATTTGTTACCATTTGCTTTACATTGTGCTGCTTGCCATCTGCCAAGACATATTATTGTTGGCCTATCTGTGTGATAACCACTGTCACATACGACACTTGCTGTCGCTCCATATGTTGTGTTGGTTGAGTCCGTCAGAATTAAGTTACCATTAGTAATCGTTGGTATAGATCCACAGTCTAGAAAAGGTCTATTTGCTATTGAGTGTATAAGATTTACTTAAACAAATATAATTTTGGAAAAAATTCATATGAATGTACTACTTTTTATTAATAACATTTGACAAATGTTAACGTAAGATGAAGAGATTTAAGTCATTTAAAATATACCTTAAATCAACGGGTGACAAACGTAAATATGATGAATATACAGACTGTATGAGCTGATGGAGAGTTGGTCTTTAAACTTTTGAAGTATGCTTTATAAAATTTCATTTGTCTGTAATCAACAAATCTTTACACACAAAAAGTGAAGTGATTTAGTTTTGTTAAATAAAGTTTAACCGAATGAATATAAAATGTATAAATGGCCCTATATGATAATCAGTGATAAGATATAAATCGTACAAAAAATAAGTAGTTTTTTTCAGTAAATAAATAAAGAAGTGAAGTCCCCATTTACCTAAAAATATTGAAAAGACATACATTGTGTATTGGTTTACTGATGAGATATTTCTAAAATTTCAAGAACAATTGCAAACCATATACATGCTAGAAGTGTAAATGGAATGCTAAACACATAAGCTGCTTGATCTGATAATGATTAGCATTTCCCAAATTATAAGTCAGATCAGCCTTAACATTTGTACAGTTCAACCAAGCTTTTAACTGTTAATGGCTTTTTTTGTGAATTCTGATATTTGAATTCTTATACATACCCTTGAATGGACATCTCAAAATTCAAAACAGGTAAAACATAAAAACACTTTAATTTCTGCAGGATTTGGCTTAAGATTTTGTTTGTTTTGTTTTCACCGGCAAAGCATAGGTCATATAGCGACGTTCCAGATTTACTGGTGGAGGAAGACCCCATATGCCCTTCTAGGCATTATCTCAGGCACGAACGGGCACCTGAGTAGAATCACCGCCGTTCCGTTATCTGGTTAGCTTCCTCATTTAAAGACTTTAACTTTCGTGTCGGGATTCGAATCTACAGCAGTGAGCGACAAGTCTTAAGATAAAATCAAGATATAACTTATGGTCGAACATTGAAAGCAAATTATTATTGTTAATCGTTTGGAAGGCAAGCTGATAACAAATACCTTTAGGTTTGCATATCGATGTCTGCCATTCTCCGGATGTTTGACAAAATAGTTTTGTTTGGTTAGTTTCAAAGCCTGTATCACAAAGGACAGTAGCAGACGATCCGTATGTTGTGTTTCCAACGCCATCTATATTTATCTGGCCAAATTGAATTACCGGCAAGTGACCGCAATCTTTAGAAATATGTAACAAAAACATATTTTTAAAGACAAAAGTAATATGTGTTTGACATTTATTGAAACCATTTATTGCATATTTAAAATATTCTGCTATTTTTATCACAGATCATCAAAAATAATGTTAGAATCAAGAATTAAAAATGGTGACTGCAATGTTACTCATTGTCCAGATGAAATGTTCATTTACTAAAAGTAAAATTATTGAAATTATTATTAATTATCATGATACTAATATATTTACCTATAAGTAAACATTCGGTCATCTCCCAGTCGCCTGACCTCTGACATGAAACAAATGATTTACTAGCTTTATATCCAGCATCACATCTTACTTCAGCAGTTGACCCTATATTTGCTCTTCCTGTATGTGTTATTTTACCATTGGTAATGTAAGGTATAGAGTCACAACCTGTATATCAAAACATTCAGTTGTAGGGTTATTCTTATAGCACGAATGAAATACGTATTAAAAGACTAGTCAATAAATTTCTAATGGTTTGATATCAGAACTATTAAGTGTTGAGAATTGAGTACCGCTCAAGTGGGTGCTAGGGCGCAAGAGGGATGTTGCACTTATTCATTATCCCTCATGTACAGACTCAATCAAACCGAGTCTGCAATTTTCATGGTATTTTATTGTGATTTATGCTTCCGAAGGATCACTTTGTTTCCAGATTTCTTTTCAATATCTTGATTTTTTCGGTGTTTCATATAAACTTAAGATAAAATTTAATTTACTTAATATGTCATTAAAATATTAATGATAACTGACAGACAACTAGTACCTTGGAAATCACAGGAAGCATGTTCCCATTCTCCAGTGTCCATGCATGTTACGGTTGTTTTACTCGGTACATATGTACTCGCACATTTAACAGACGCCGTTGCCCCAACCGTTGTTATGCTGTTGTTATGAAGGATAATATCCCCAAATGAAATGTTAGGCGGATACCCACAATCTAAGAAAACAAATGTATTTTATAATTCAGCATTAATGGGAAACATTTTTGTTATAATCGTATTGTCTTTATCGAAAAACACAAACTTAATTTGTTTTACCTGACTGTAAATAAATATAAAATCCGTGATCTAAACATATTCGTAAAGCTTGAATCATAGGCATGTGTAGGAAAATACCCAGCCTAATGTAATGTGCTCTTTAACACAGATAATGAAAAAGTCATATGTTACAAATATTCAAGATTTGATCAATGTAAGGTAACAAAATAAAACCATTGCTCATCTTTTTATTACGGCGAGTAAGCCATAATTACTTTATTTAGTAAAGAAATGACACTGTTACAATTTAATCGTTCAAAGTTTCTTAGAACAAGGAAAGATGAAAGGAGATAAATAATAAATAATACTTGGAGAATCATTAAGATTGAGTTTGTGCTTGTGGTATTTTTAGTTTCAACTTTTCAGCATTTTCTAGTTGGGTGGTTCCAATATTCCTACTTGAATAATGTTGAATCACCCTTAGGATATGTTGCCTGCTTTTTAAATTTGTCTTTTGACGTCTTATCTGTGATACGCAGGCTTCATAACCTCTGATCCCCTTTCAAAATTCCATTTTATTTAGTTCCGCCCATTGTTTTTTCGTTTAGGGCACATGCTTTTTATTACTTGGAGACCATACGCCGCTTTTCATGGAATGGCACGGAAGTGTCACATTGAAGGTTCCATGATAACCGCCGTATGAAAACATCTGCGGATGTTTCAAAATTCAAAATTTTACTATTTCATGTTTAAATGTTGAATTCTGCTTAAGCCGGTGCTAGGGGGCGTGGACGGTAACTTGCACTTTCCAGTACCGTCCATGAACAGGCTCAATCAAACCGAGCCTGCAACATTTTCAATTTTGCCGTGTTGGGCTTTCTTTAGGGATTCTGTATTTATCTATTTTGTATATGATGAGTTAACAACTTTAACATCTTTAAAGCTTAAATTGAATTTAGTTCAGGTCTTAAATGCTTATCGACTGGAAGACAGAGCTAAGGGTAGCACATATTAACATCCCATTTGAACTGACTAATCATTTATTTCATAATTATATTAATAGAAATAAACGATCATGAGCAACTAGAAAAAAAAATCAAAATAAACGACAACGATAAAATAGCAACAAAACTGTATTGTGACTTACAACGTGCAAAATGTATTTGAGTCTGTTCAAAAACGTCTTCAAACCAAACGTGTGAAATATTTTTATAATATCATTGTGTAAAACAATCGTTTTAATCTTTATTTAATCATGTCGTATTGACAGATATAACAATACCTTTCAATGAACATATAGCAGTGGTCCATACGCCATCTTCACCACAAGTTACGTTCTTTGTCGATGTCTCGTAACCGTCATCACAAGTTAAAATACCTGATGAACCAAACGTAGTGTTATATTTATCAGCAAGTTTTATGATTCCAAATGGTATTGTTCCAACTGGTCCACAGTCTGTTAAAAATGGAAAAGAAAATACAAGTACTCTCATGTAGGTAAGCTGAATTTAAAGATGGACCCAGCTGCATAACCATTCATATGTACATTGCAGAACGTCCAAAAGAATGCAAGTGTTTTTGGACTGAAGATACCTAGAATTAAAACATTTCTGGACAAATATTTATTTTTGCAAGATATGCACCTATTAATTACAAACAATAAAGAAGCAGCATGAGAGGGAGACAGGTATTTACAATCCTTGCAAATCCTAGAATCAAAGATTCATTTCAACGGTAAGAGTGTTTTAATTCCAATCCCATGTGCCATTAATATGAATCTGACATTTAAAAGTAATGATAATGAAACAACGCTTGCATAATGTCATAATACTCATAATGAGCATTGAAAGAATTGAATTAACATATAGGAAAGTATCCCATATATTAGGGCATAAACCACTCTCGATGGTGTGCTAGCTTTTCACTGATAGGTTTTGTGTGCCGTACATGTCACAATAAAGTACACTCAGATTCATTAGGTTCAAAAATGATACATACTATAAAAGCAGAAATTGAGCTGTTTTCTTTGATTTAATATATATCGTAGCATGACCAAGCACATGTGTATAATTTGCACATTTGTCACATGTCATCACTTCATCTTTAAATCAATCTGCTTGTTTGCTTGTTTCATTTTACGCCCTTTTCCAACAGTATTTCAGTCATATAGGCGGGTAGTTTCCTAACCATCGTTCCTGGAGAGTTACACCAGTACTAGACTACCTTCCTCCGCGCTAAACTACCAAAGCATCTCCCGGGGATCGATCTCACGCCAGAGAGGTAACTGGATTAGAAGTCATCGACTCTAACCCCTCGACCACGGAGGCGGTTTCTTAAATCAATCTAATCTTCCTTCCAGTATCATGTTTACACATAATGTCACATAACAAAGCGTGTAACGACAAGTATTTGTCAAAAGTGAAAGTACTAAGACCTCTTGGTTTTCTTTATTTACCTTTGGCTTTGCATATTGGTTGTTGCCAGTCGCCAGATGATAGGCAAAGTATCTTTGTTAAGTTTGTTTCATAGCCTCTATCACATGTTACAGAAGCCGACGATCCGTATGTTGTGTTTCCAACATCATTTATAATTGTCTTGCCAAATTGTATTACCGGCAAGTGACCACAATCTTAAAATATAATTTGCAATGACATTAACTTTTAGGTTTGTAAATGAAATAACAATACACTGTGATACACTTGTAGGACTGATTCTAATATTGTTTTCAGAATAAAAGTCTGTGCAATTGTTATCATTGAACTGAAAACAATTATTATTAAGGATCATTTATTATGTCATTTGAGTGAATAGAAAACTGTTTGATAAAGTCAACTTCAGTTATAATTCTTTTGTGACAGAAATATATATATATTAACGGAAGGTAACACACGTTTGAATCTGAGATGGGATATTGACTTTAACTCATTTGCCCTTCACCTTTGTTGGTTCGAATCCTGCCAAAGACTTTGTTTTTGTTTTTTTTTCACGTGCGAAATCTATTCAGCTAGCTTACGGAACATCGGTGATTTTGTTTAGGTGCCGCTCGTGCGTGCCTGGATAATGCACAGAGGGGCACTTGAGGTCGTTCTCCACCAGTAAAGCCAGAAAGCCGTCATATGACATTTACTGAGCGGGTGTGTCCTGTAAATATTGCTTTTTGTTGGAGGATGCGTTCATTGAATTTCGTACTTAAGACAAACAAACTCTTAGGTTAGAATGCCTTTGCACATGATTTTATCTTAGCTAATCGGCAAAGTTATCTCACCTATAGGTAAACATTCGGCCGTCTCCCAGTCTCCTGACCTTTGACACAAAACAGTTGTTTTAATGGCTTTATAACCAGCATCACATTCAACTTCAGCAGTCGATCCGAACGAAACCGTTCCATTATACGTAATAGTTCCATGATGTATTTCAGGTAAAGTCCCACAATCTATTTAGCCAAGAAAAAATAGCAATACTTATATGTAACAAATATGAAAAAAATGATAGATAAGTGTTTTCATTGGAATACTAGAATGTTCATGTGCGAAAATACAATGTATATGTAATACGATTCATTATTAGGAGTCATATTTCCAAAATGCTATTAAATACAATAATTATGTTTTCTCTATTCATCCTTAAACTAAAAACAAAATAAAGATACGTTGCACAGACTGTTTTAGATAAAAGCACACACTTGAGGATTATCAACATTAACATAATCTTACATATGTATAACTTTAACCATACCATACCTGAAAAATTACATGACACCTGTTCCCAGACACCAGATGCGTTGCAAACTATTGTTTGCTTGCTTGGTGTATATCTATCTACACAAGTAACAGAGGCAGATGCTCCAACGGTTGTTGAACTGTTATTTGGAAGGGTAATTTTGCCAAATGAAATATGTGCTGCTGGAGGTCCACAATCTATAAATTTTATAGAAATGTGATAATAAACGTTTTGTGATATTTTATGTTACATTTTAATTGATTATCATTATCATAATGTGTGGGAAAATATTTTAATAGATACGACTGTAATTAGCGGTTAGTTGATAAATTCGAACATAAACCTAAAGATTCATTTTTAGTCTATTTGAATTGTAAAAATATACAGGGTGACGAACCTTTCTTTCTTTTATAATAAATATAAACGGCTGAAAATACTAGAAATAGCCTTAAATTAAAGTTTATTCCGATCGGTTTTTCAGAATGTTTTTATTACACGAGAATTGTCTTCAAGCGCATGCACCCATAATCAAGCCCTGTAATCGTCTCCTCTACTTTGTGCACATTCTTCCTCTCTCTTTATATGATCTATTTCCAACTTATATGATTTTAATGAATTGCACAGGCAAATTAACTAAACAAAAAGGAAAATAAGACACACTTCACACTAAATTGGTAAGAGTCAAGGAAAGTGTTTTGTTTCAGTGGATTCGTTAATCATATTTGGAGAAAATTTATGCAATATGATGAATGATACTGACGAAATATCTTCCATGATCGAGGGATAATTTCTGCCGTGGTGGGGATATTTTCTGCTGTAGAGGATACATCCCGCCGAGGTCAAGCATATTTGTCACCCTGTTATAAAAAGTATCTTGTCCTGGCGTAATTATTATATTCATGTACGCAAGTCGGTAAGCCAATTGGTAAAGTACCACGGCCATTTAAACCAAGCGTGTGCAATCTGATACTTATCTTAATTTTAGTTAAATCATCATAAACATTTAATCATTTTTTTGATTTTAACTTCTTAACCAATGTACAGTTACCTATGACTGAACACACGGCAATGCTCCATGTCCCGTTTTCTTGACACGATATGTTGGGTGTCAAAGTGTGGTAGCCAAAGTTGCATGTAATAAAACCAGACGCTCCGAATGTTGTGTTGTTATCTACAAGTCGTATTACTCCATTGGGTATCTTGCTTATTGCCCCACAATCTATAAACATTGTAATGTGTATGCCACGTGAAATATGAAAAACAAGATCAACAAGGAAGGGCGTCGTTCAATGAAAGCAACCCACACATAACCCAGCAACACAGGACCACCGGCAAGGAGCCCAGCAGGACCCCAAACAGGCAGTTCGTTTGGGTAAAACTGCAAGATACTCTAAAAGATCTTTTCAGCAACATTTCATAAAATTTCTGAAACAGTATTATTTAAAACAGAAATAGATATTTTAGATCAAGCAAAGCGATTGCAGCAAACATTTAAAAATCAACTACCAACAAAAATATCTTATTCGTTTTTTTCCAGCACTTTTTGTTTTTAAATAGATGAACCTTTTATTTATGACAGAATAGTCTCTGAAAGTACATTTAGTCGAGATCCAGGCCATGTTATCTTAGCAATTCAATTATGTAAATAAATTACGACCATTTGTTTATCTGTATAACAACCTTTGCTGTCACGTCTACGATGAATTAACAGAAATTATTTGATTCAAAACAGATATTTTCGTCATACCGGGACTTACATTTCGCCTGTTAACTTACTGATAAAATGATGTTAGAAACATAAACAAGTAAACAGTATAACCTTTACCTTTTGGTAAACAGCTAGCGGTTTCCCATAGTCCTGTTACTTGACATATTATTATTGAGATAGACGGCAGATACCCGGCATCACATGTCACGTTTGCCGACGACCCGATCAGATCACTAGTGGATATAACATTGCCATGATCAATATCCGGTACTTTTCCACACCCTGTTTATTCATATTTGGTAAATTATACTTATACAGGGATAATTTAACTGGAGGATAAACTGTGGAAATATCAAACCTATAACATTTAGATAAGGAAGAATGTTCTAATCAAATTGAAATCCTTTTTACAATATGTTTCGAACCTTCCAATTCTGATAAAACTGATATATTATTGGTTTCAAATACACATATTTAAATGAAATACACGTATATTTCAAAATGAGTGTGCAATATCTTTGTATGAAAATTATCGTTTTCAGTACTAAGATTTGTTTTGTTTTAATACTAATTTTAATGTCAGACAAACCATACTTACCACAACCAACTGCTTTCTTCACACATACAGTGGTTCCATTTGGCTGCGGACAAGACTCGAGTCCCTCTAAACAGACTGGTGAAACTATTCAAACAAAACAGACTTCATTACAAATACTGTATTTATTTTACACTTATCTCATATATGAAACCGATTGTATCGACAGTGAGTGTGAAGTTATAGTAAAACTACAGTAAAGCATACTTCCCTAATTAAGATATAAATAAATAACACGTTCCCTGTTGTCACATTATGAAACTCCAAAAAAAGAAAAAAGAAACCAATCAACGAGCATATAAAAATGATATTTCTGTCGGTTGTCACAATAAGTAAACCCCAGCAAAATGAGCCAATCAATAGGCATGCCCTGGAGTGCGGGTAACTAAGACCTGCACTTCAGTTAACCCTGCACTGTGCATGTATATGTATGCGATTTAACTCTGACACATTTTCAACAGAAAGGTCTCCAAACAATGATACAAGACCAGGTAATAATTTGTAGTGTAACAGTATACAAATTAAAAGATTTTGACATCATTTTGGTGAGGTCCAAAGACATGTGTGTATTTCTATATATCTACAGGATCTACAAGGTAATTAAAAGTTAAGAATGATAACTTTGGAGAAAATTGATAAAAATGTAACATGTAAACAAGTTTTTTCCATGAGAAATATGTTTTGTTTAATGATTTTAGAATAAAAATTTTGTTCATTCTAACTTAATAGCTTGGTTCAAAACAAGTTTGATATATTTAATAATTGTAAAAAAATTAGAGACTTGCAGAAATAATTTTCAAAAAAAGATTCTTGATCAAATTAGATTGTTACATAACTTAACGACTTATCACTCATCTAAATTTCCAAAAAACATATATATATATACAAAAAATAAAAAAGTAAAGAAAAAGGGAAAAAAAGACAAATGACGAGAATCGTACAATTATATGCTTTTTAAAGGTAAATATATGACCATGATTAATTTTGTGAAATACATAATGTATTGATCTTTTTTAATATAATCATTTTTATAAAATAGATACACTTTTCGTATAACTGTAGTGGCATATTTTTACAAAGTACTTTTACTCCGTAAAGAAAAATAAATCAGCATTTTATACTAATAAAGACGGTACCTGTGCATTTCAATTCATCAGATCCATCATTACAGTCAGGAAAATTGTCACATCTAGAAGTTTTTGCTATACAAGTTCCATCTGTACATTGCCATTCGTTATCTGGACATCCGGCTGTATACAAGATAGTTGTAGATTGTTTTATCAATTTAGCTTATATGTATCAAAGAGACAGATAACTCAAAAACTAGAACTGCGACCCCCCCCCCCCAAAAAAAAAAAAAAAAAAAAAAAAAACTCGCTTAAATATTTCTGTTATCATATTCTAAGAACATACCACGTTTAAAGAAATTCTATTGAACAGTTTTAATTTTGCCTACATATCTATATGAGAACTCCTGAAAAAGTCTTTAAAGCACCATACCAGTTAATTTTCACGAATATTTTGAAATATATTTAAAGATCAAAAATGGATTTTATAAGCGGACAAAGAAAGTATTGACGCAGTTGAAATTTTGTGTTAGATACTGTAAAAGCAGTCATTTTTTGCACATAGCATGTAAACGTTTACTTGTATCTGTTTCACTATTCTTAAAATACATTTTTTCTCAAGTTTTATTTTCTTGAAATATTTTAAATCATCTGTAGACATGCACTTTTAACATGTATAAAGTTAATCCAGATATGAGCTGTATACACTTTTACTACTATATGTACTCAATAACATATACATTATAGTGATTTATGATAATTTATTTAAAGTTTACACCCATCTGTTAATCAAGAGAAAGTTGGATGTCGTTTTTGACAGTAAAACGTTATACATTAATTTCATTCCGAATTGTACATTCATATTTCGCATTAATAAATACTAATATTATAATAAATGCAAACTATTTATAAACAAAATTGTAAACTGTTAATCCATTGTAAAAAGCACATATTTCAAAATGAAATGAAGACTTACTTGGAAATGAGTAAATGCAAGAAACAGCTAAAATTAAAAGTGAAAGAAATAAATTCATTATTTTCCAAACTAAAGTAAAGGTTCTCCTCCAGTCAAATTATCCTAAATATGTGTGTTATTTTTACTTAAATATAATTAAGTATACTATAACAGTAAAGGCGTGAATAATAAGTTTGAATAATTCATCCGCCTTTTAAATGATACGCACCTTCTTTGTTACTTTATCATATTGCGTAATCCGACTTTAGTTTATTTTTTCCCCTTTGTAGTAGATAGTGTAGTCAACGCAAAAATGTTAAAACTAAACACGTAGGATTTGTTATCACAACATCCTGTTAACAATCTTTAAAACCTAAAACATTTTAAACATTCATTTCATAGATGTGATGTTATTCATAAAGATATGCAAAAATACTCTATTCTCTTATTGGGAATAAATTGACAAAATATATAAAACAAGCTGTTACTGAACAGAACAGAACATACCTTTATTAACACTAACCTGTTCACAAATACGTGAGTATAAAGTGCAATAATAAGTATAAAAATTGCATTTCACATAACATGTTATAACAAAAAATAAGATTGAGAAAAAAAAGTAAAGAAAAGAATGCCAGGTAGTAATAGACAAGAGAAGAAGTAAACGAAAGAAAACGAATGGGGATATATAAACGATAAATTTCTCTTCAAGTATATGTTAAAGTTTAATAGTACGTGTTTACAAAATTAAATTAATCAGGCGCGGCGCAGTCGCGCGACCAATTTAATTTTGTAAATACGTACTAATAAATTTTAACCGGCTTAGTGTTTTAAATTATTTGTATTAACAGTCGATTTACAAGACTGATTAACATTTGCTGATTTACCAAAATTAATGCATTACGATTCATTTGAAATACTGCAATCTTATTGGACAAAAAAATTTCAAACACTAAATGAATATAAAATTTAAAGTTCAATTTCCCTGTAAGATATCTATCATCCCTTAAAATGTCACTCCTTAAATGATTTGTAGTCAAGGAAAAAAGATTATTATAGTTTAAATTTGAATGGATTGGTTTATATAAAATAAGAAAAGGTAATTGTTTATTAGTAAGCTTTTATAAAATTAAGTTGATTTCAACCAACTTGATTTAGTAAATGCATATCAATAAACACTAACTAATTTAGTATTTGAAATTATTCTTATAAAACTGTCGATTAAATAAACTTATCAAATTTAGTCGATTTAACAAAGTAAATGTGGTTTGATTCATGTGCAATACTGCATTTCTTTTGGAAACCAAGCCTATTTACTGTTTGAAATTATGTTTGTCCAATAGAATTACAGTATTTAAAATGAATCATAACACATTTATTTTAGTAATTCGGCTAAATTTAATCATTCGAGTAAATCGTCAGTTTTATACAAAATAACACTGAATTGGTTTGTGTTTATAAGTGAGCATTCACTACATAAAACGCTTGTTCGTAAGTAAATCTGCTTTAAATGTCCTAAACTTTTAATAATTTAGTAAATATCGACTAGTTTGCAAGATCCCTTTGCGCACATTCTATGCACAGACGAAGGCGTTTTTTAGAGGCACCTATGAAAACCTGAATATATTTTAATACCGATCAAAAACTCACTCATTGAAAAAAGATGATTTAAATGATACACTGTGAATTGTTTTATTTTTTTTATAACTAACTGACAAAAAAACCCACGCACTTTTGACGCACAGCTGTAAAAACTTACAGTCATATAAAATGAAATTCCAATACAAATAATAATATCGTCTATTATCGTCTATTAGTAGAAACAACATATACTTGTAATGTGAACTTATCTAGTTCTAACCGTATAGCTTTTTGATAATCTGTCATTACATTTGGAACGATACTCACTAGTGCATTTATGCTCAACATTTTTGTTTTGCTTTGTTTTCTTTTTTCATTTTGTCATTTGTCATTTTTTTCTCCTTCTAAATACGAATTTCTTCCGTATAACACAAATAATTGTCTACTATATACGTATATCTTCCGTAGAACACAAATAATTGTCTACTATATACGTATATCTTCCATAGAACACAAATAATTGTCTACTATATACGTACATCTTCCGTAGAACACAATTAATCTTATTGTCAAACTGATGATATCCTAAGGGAGACAACCACTGAGCCCTTCTTTATGTAACTTAACACAGTTATCTTATTTAAGAGAAAAAGAGAGAAAAAGTAGTTTTTTTTGTATACTGAAGCTTTGAAATATCAATACATTTCACTGATTACAGAAATGCTTTAAGTGAAAACAAAAAAGTGGAAGGGCAGATGTAAGCGTGTATTACATTAATGTATGCTTAATGGCAGTTTTAAGATTTAAGAGGGTAGTCATGCAAGTATAACAGAACTGTTCCCCTATTTGTATTGTTTACTCGCTATGTAATTCTCGTATGTATTTTCTGAAAATAAGACCTTTGTAATCAGCCTATGAAAAACGGTAAGGTATTAATGATAACCTTATAACAGGTACATAGGACATTAAAAATGATAACACTAGTATAACAGCCCCACCCATCACAGTTGTCTGTACGGAGGAACAACGTGACAGTACGACAGAGGGACAGTGTGAAAGCAGATCGGACAGACAAGCCAAATGTATCATATCCCATTTTGATGGGGCATAATATATTATAAGATCCTCTCTTTTCTCAATGGTTGATGCAGATGGTACATTCAGAATATTTTTGAAACTTGAAAAGCAAAAACAAGAGGAAGCTTTTATTCACTTTGGTAATGCTAAGAGGAATGGTTCTACGTAGATAAACGTTCGACGAGGGTGTTGAGAGTCTTAAGCTAAAACAGAGCATTATTAGAAGTAAACCGAATTAAAAAAACTGATACTACTTAGAGACAGATTTGTACCTTTTAATTTTCAAAGCAACTCTTTCATGACCTGAAGATGACATGTCCTGGTTTGCACTTGATAGCGTAGTGCTATGTTTAATGGCCTCCCGACCGAAGGATGAAGACTCATCAGTGTATGTATAACAAATGGGTGATTTAACGATGGTGATTCTCACTAACCGGATAGAAAATCCATAAATATTCTTAAAAAAAGCGGTGCTGAAAAATGTTATCACACATGGGCTTATCTAACACTCCACGGGCTAATACTCTTTATTGGTGTTCCTACACATACATGATACTCATCTGTTAAAAAAAAATTTTTATTAAGGCTGAACATTTTGCAATCAAAACCAGGTCAAATAGAGTCTAAAGAGTCGAAATTAATTGCTCGTTTCCAGCTGAACTATTCATCATCAGGTTAAGATGACACTATTATCTTTCTAACCAAATGAGATAAGATTCTCTATTAATCCAATTGATATATAAATGCTGGTAAACAATAAATTAGAACTTAATTAATCTAATAAATTAAATATATTTACTTAGCAAAAATATTCACTAAGAGTGTAAAGGTACCATGATATTTTTCTTTAAAAATTGCAAACTTCGTTTCTTAATCACAGTTTTCTATTTAACTTAAAGATAAAGTTCTTTAACTAAATAAACAAAAGGAAATCTATATATAAGCTCTTTGCTATAAAGACTGGAAGTTAAAAAGGCCAATAAAGACTTTGTAAATATTTAGGAGTATGTTCTTGTCTAATAAAAACTTTTTTATTTAAGTTGATATTTGTAACAAATCAAAAGTCAAGTGGCCATAATGTTAATACATTACTGCCTTCTGATTTATTCCGTAACATTTAATAAATGTAGGGTTTGAAAGTCTTTGATTTAGATAAAAGCAACACAGATAGTGAAGTGTAGTGTAGAGTTATTTCAAATATTTTAAAAAAATTATTTGAACATCGTTTTTATTTTATCTTACTTTTAGATCATTTAAGTTTGAAAGATGGAAAACATAATTATAATCTTTCTTTGTTCCCCAAAAATGATTTTTTTAAGAAAAATGCAAATTAGATAATTATGATGAAACAAGGAAACAAGACATTTGTTTATAAAATACACACACATTTTTATTTTAATAATCATAACATGGAAAAAAAGAAATGTATACAGTATCATGTCATTTCTACACAATTGTTCATTTTGCTCTACAATTACCGGCTATTTAGAAACTTTATCTTGTTAAATTATGATCGTATGTACTTTATTTTGTGATGATCATACTTTTTAAAATATACTTTATTATTGTAAATGGCAAAGGCATATTTATGCCGATTATTTAATGGAGATTGATTGCTTGATTGAAAAGCACACTGTTTTAATTTAAAATGAACAAAAATTATTAAAATTTCTTTTCTAATGTTTTCATCAACATTTAGGATGATAGAAAATGTGTCGTTGAATCAAAGGTTCGGACACATTTAGTTCGAAATCGAAATAAACGAAATGTGGCTCTTTGATTGTATTATTTTCTTTTAACTGAAGCGCATCTTAATATAACATTAAACAGTAAAAGTTTACAGCATATATCAAGGTGGTACTTTTGCGCACTTTGATAAAATACACTGCGGAAAATTAATTCTAATATAAGCTCCGATTAGTGAATGTATGTTACGAAAATATGTTTTACTTAAAAATGGATTTTCGTCAAATAAAAAAGCATTCTCTGCATACAGAATAATTTCCTTGTGTTTTACTAAATTTTATATGTGAAGTCTCTTTGATTCGCCACCCTGAATACACTACGTCCTTTGGTTGGACTGAAATAACCACTATCAAATTTTCATCACAATTTAAATTATCATGTCATTGAAAACGAATATCAGAAAAGTATAAGGTCTTTTATGACTGTATGAAATCTTATTAAAATAAAGTATATACGTACAAATATTTCTTAATCTTTATGAATTTTTACAGATTTCCTAAAGATAATTTATTTTTGAATTGTACTTAAGTTCACTTTTCTCATAGCTGATTATGTGTAATACAAGTTATTTGAAGTAAATGAGATGTAATCAACAGTTTTAGTATAAAAGTAAGGAGATACAATATTCCAAAGAAAAGATAAAAAAACAAGAAGACAAATATTGTTAACTTTAAAACTACATTGCAGCTTGGTTTTTAAAATAACATTGTATTTTGACAGACTGATATGTGCTTTTTTCTGGTTACTCAATGTACAATGGTGGGAGGAATTCATTGCACAAACTACTTGTGCATTCATATTTACACGTGGTCTTCTTCCCATTCTTCTTGCATCCTGAGAGGTCACTGTTGCTTCGTCTTGACCTCTCCTTGGAACTTTTCGAAGATTTCTCTTTTGAGCTCTTCGTTGATTTTTCTTTTGAACTCTTTGATGAGTCTTCCTTTGAACTTTTGGATGACTTTTCCTTCGAACTCTTCGATGACTTTTCCTTTGAACTCTTGGATGACCCCTCCTTTGAACTCTTCGATGACCCCTCCTTTGAACTCTTCGATGACCCCTCCTTTAAACTCTTCGATGACCCCTCCTTTGAACTCTTCGATGAACCCTCCTTTGAACTCTTCGATGACCCCTCCTTTGAACTCTTCGATGAACCCTCCTTTGAACTCTTTGACGATTTCTCTTTTGAATCGTCAGACGATTCATCGCTTGAATTTTTTGACGAAGTTTCTTTTGAGCTTGTTCCTGAGTCATCCTCTGAGCTGCTACTATCGCTATTTACACAGCCTTTTGATACTTCATATGTGTCACCTTTCCATTCTATACGTGTTTGACATGTCTGCAAAATAATATTTGAGACATATCATTAACGTTTTCAGGTTTAATACACCGAAAATATTTTATATGTTATGATGAAAACTCTATACATAACGAATTACCTTAGAATCAAAATGGAATACCCCTTGATAATTTTTGTTATATGCTGCTAGTAGAATAACTTGTTATGAATTATTATAAATGCATTCTGGAACAATTTTAATCATCTTTCTGGTGCAAGCTCAAGATATCGGTGAAATTGAAATAAAAACTGTTCGAATTTTATGTTTTTGTATTTTCAAAAACCTAAAATATACAGAGATAATATGAAGCCGTCCAGATGCATGCCCTTGATAGCGATAGCGGATAAAAAACATTACCAGTATTCTTTACTTTTAGAAAAAAAATATGGAGTTATGGTACAAGTTTCATATTCCCATGTAGAACTTTTTTCCACTTTTCTTGTAAAATACGGTACGAACTTCAAAACATTATAGCCTCAGGTGACCTCCCAGTAAGCTTCAAACATTGTGCAGACTTCACCCTCTGGCTGTGGTCCATTAACTATATGTTGGCTGATAAAAACTGTTCAACTTTTATTATAAATCCCTCCGACATGTATGTAGCATGTTTATTTGGTTTATTTAAATTTTGTATTAACAACATTAACAATTTTGCAAATCATTTCATACCTCTTTATCCGATTCACAAAATTCCTTGTTTTTGTTACACTCTTTATTGGAGTCACTTTTATAGCATTTGAAACATTCAAAATCTGTAATGAACAATATATAATATTCGTCATCAAATGAAATGTCTTAGTAATTTTCTGTCATTTCTTACACAATTTCAATATGTACAAGGTACATTAACATCTGATATCGTGTAAAGATAGAGGTATTCAGAACTAGTTGATAAATGATCATTATCGTTTACTATTTGGTACTACAAATCTCCTAAACCTTTTAGATCTGTTAGCCCTAAGTTTTTGAAATCTTTTTAATACAATATACATCAATATTCTTTGCAGTTAATTCTGCTATTATTAAAAAGACAAGTACCAGTATCACCATTATTGCCGCCGTTACCGCCATCGCCATTGTTGCCATTGTCACCATTAGATCCGCCATTATCGGTACCACCATTATCGGTTCCACCATTATCGGTTCCGCCATTATCAGAACCACCATTATCAGTACCACCATTATCAGTACCACCATTATCTGTACCACCATTATCTGTCCCGCCATTATCGGTTTCACCATTATCGGTACCACCATTATCAGTACCTCCATTATCGGTTCCACCATTATCGGTTCCGCCATTATCCGTACCACCATTATCAGTACCACCATTATCGGTTCCACCATTATCGGTTCCGCCATTATCGGTACCACCATTATCGGTATCACCATTATCGGTATCACCATTATCGCCATTTCCTGTAAAAGCAGACATGAATCCTTTATTTGTTCTTAAAAGAATTGTATTTTCTTTGAAATGAAACACATAGATGTAAATGATCTTTACTAACTTCATTTTGCCAAAGCATCTTTAATGCCAGTTTGTTTAACATCCCCTCCCATGACATAACATACCAGTTTAAGAAAACTTTGATAATAAGTGAACTGAAATACACATATTATAAAGATTAACGATACTACTTTTATACCACTTAAAGGATCTATTTGATAAAATTAAGCAAACTTTAAGTTTGTTAAAGCTGCATGCCTCCAGATGATCGAAATCGATCGATTCAATAAAATCAAACTTTAGAAAAATGTACTAAGATTTTAGGAAAAGTAAAAACATCCAAGATTCAAGTAATAATGTACTCGTTATGTGCGATTAATGACTGATTTTTCAATATTTATGACTATATTTCTACTGCGTTACAAACGCGGTAAGGGATATTTTTGCATATTTTGTCCACTTTTTAGTATTTTACGTGGGTTGTAAGTGCCATTGATAATGTGTAAACTGCTTCCTTTTGGTTATTTCACTAATTAACACTTTTAAACACATTTTCAAAATGTTCATGAAAATTAACATGAATCTGGAGGCGTGCTGCTTTAACGTGTGCGGAGATGTATTGAATAACTTATTACATGAAGATACATTGAATGCATAATATTGTAATGAAAATTAAGCAATGTACCGTCACACTGAACATTTTGAGGCCAGTTGCAAACTAACGTTTCAACATCAAACAAAAGTCCAGGTGGACACGTGTGCTCCGCCCATTTATACGTCACAGAACCATCCGCTTCAGTGGATGCATGCTCACACTGGCAAAATTTTGTACACCCGGAACTTTTTAATGGACGTAATCGGACATCTTCATAAACAAATGCTGTACATTCGCCTGGAAACAGAATTTTAACTTTGTTCTAACAACTGTATTTTATTACAGAGTTCTATTTCGTTTTTTTAGCAATAATCAGATAATCAATTTCTTTAGTTGTATATGTTAAATTATTTTCATTTATGTGAAGGTTATTTTAAAAACACTCATATTTCATACAAATGTTTTATTTAATAAAAATATTATCATCATTACATTTTGATTACAAATAGTATTACCATGTTCTTTTTCGCAGTCGTCAACATCATTTGCTGAAAAATAAAACAAGGACGATGAATCTTAGTAGCATGCATATTCTTTATTGTGCAGCATCTATACAATTGATTCGATAATTCATACAGTCGCTTACAATAAATTTACAGAAATTTACACGAAGTGAGGGCGAAACATGTCAAGAATTTCACCGGTTATCATCTATACTGACGTCAATGAACACGTTGAGATTGTTTTTTCTGTATATATTCTTGTTTGACACGAGAAAGGTGAACCAAATATTTATGTGAATAGTGTTTTATTGTGTGATAATTCCTGGATATGTTGGAGACGTGATAATTATACAATTAAGTTTTGAAATTCCATTCCCATTGTTAAGCAAAAATCTATACAAAACAGAAATATACCGTTGCATTGCACATTGCCTGGCCAATTACAGACTTTAATTTCCTCATCGAACAAAAGTCCAGGTGCACACGTATGTTCGGCCCACTTATACGTCACAGAGCCGTCCGTCTCAGTGGATGCATGCTCACACTGGCAAAACTTTGTACATCCAGAACTTTTCAAGGCACGTAAACGAGTAACGTCATAAATAAACTTAGTACACTGACCTGAATTTAAAAAAAGTTTTAAATGTTGCATCAAGGTATCTTATCCATATCATTCAATTTACCTATGTTTAGCAATCTTTATTACTTTATTATCAAACTTTATAATATTGACATTTTTTAATTCAGAAGGCCTCTCCAAAGAACAATGAAGCTATGAAGCTGTAAATTAAATTCATAGTGTCTAAAAACATAAATGTTCTATATTTATGTATTTTGTCAATCGTCTTAGCAGAATTCATGAAAAGAAATTATCAATGGGAATAATGTCTTTAAATGCATTGAAAATACAGAACTGCTTACCAAGTTCCTTTTCACAGTCTTCAGGAACATTTGCTGAAAAAATATCAGAAGGAAAAGTCAGTTGAACGATAATTCTAATTCTTATTTTTGTCTATTTATACTCAATTTCATTGACATTAAAAAACAACAACAACCAACAAACAAAAAAAACAAACAAGAGTTAAACAGACATCAAATGAAAATGCATGGCTTGTGATTTAAATTCACGTGATTTTTGTACGGTTAACGGAACCCTTTAAGTTTGGCTTTGTTAATTGACAATATACACTTGCTCTGGAAATTCTAGTTATTATAACCAATAACAGGTTAGCAGTATTTTTTTATTTAGCGTTGATTTGATAAAAGAACTGTTTCTTTTGTGTTAATTAATAATTTGACCAGAGGAGGCTCATATCAATGTTACAGACGCAAAACACTTTTCACTAAACATAATTTTACATTGAACTTCTAGAAGGTAGTTGCGAACTAAACATCTTTCATTCATAAAAACCTAGATAAATTTGCTATGCCC